>NC_134353.1:26541005-26747561 GCF_048569485.1 Anomaloglossus baeobatrachus
ATGTAGCTACATAGTAGGCTCCAAGAATGATTTTCTCTGGTAGGCCCAAGGTACTCCAGTCCGACACTGGTTATACCCTGTATTGCCACCCACCTGGGCTGACTGCCTTACAGCGGTCATACTTGGTAATGACGTTGACACGGCTTGTATCGTACATAGAATAACTTACTTATCGACTTCTTTTGCTAGATCTATTGGGCAGATGCTCATCATTGGCATTCTAGGACTATTGGCATAAAAAATAGAGCATAACTGTATCACAGGTTAAACATAGATGAAAGTCAACATCAGAACTGTGGACATGATGACAGACCCAGTTTCTATTGAATCAAGCTAAGATTATCATGGAGCTCTTTGCGTTTGGGCATTGGGAAAATAAGCGTCGGCCAAATGAGCTTTAAATGGACATCTCTCCATTGCATGTGGCCACTCTTTGGGTTGGGACTGACGCTGAGATACCCATACACCTTAGATAGAGGTTGTTAGGCTAACAGCTCTTTCCCTTGATTGCTCCGGTACGCCGCCATGTAAATGAATGTTCAAAGATGTGTTTTCAAAGGACAGAGCGGTGTAAGGAAGTGCCAGATACAATTGTTAGTGGCTTATTTCCCGTGGTAACGGTAAAGACCTGGCATGGTAGATGGGATGCCTAGACCCAAGCTTAGGTCACTATATAACTCTATAGTGTTGTGTATGGGAGCTGGGGAAATCAGTGCCGGCTATAAGAGCATTCAGTGGACAGCTTTCTGTTGCTTCAGGGTCACCTTTTGGCTCAGACAACATCTAAGGTGCCCAAACACCTTAGGGGAGATATAATAGCTTTTGACCATGTGACCTTTATCTATCTTTTCCAGTAGTCCTCCATACACATTCATGATATAAATGTGTTTTCCAATGATGGAACTATAGTATGCATCTCCCCCGGTATTCATACATACATTTTTCAAACATTTGTATTCAGAGTAGTATCGAGTAAGGTGCTACCAAATACCTTTGTCTATGGACTATCTTCCAAGGACTCAAAAGGATCTGGCATTGTAGAAGTAATGGCTAGAGCCAATTGTCCCAAACGTAGATCACCATGGAACTCCAAAGTGATGTGTATGAGGAGTTGTTTTAGATAGATGTTGGCCATATGAGCTTTGAATGGGCAAGTGTTTTGTAGCATATGGCCACCTTTTGGCTAAGATTACACTTAAGGTGTCCATATACCTTAAATAGAGGTTGTTTGACCAACAGCTATCTCCCTCAATTTCCCTGGTGCTCCTGTGTATGCATGCACCATTCAAATGTGTTTCCAAGGATAGTGTAGAGGAAGGTGCTGCCAGACACCCCTGAAGGTGACTTATCTCCCAAGAAAGCAAAAGGATCTGGCATTGTAGAAGTGATGCCTAGACCCAATTGTCCCAAACTTAGGTCACCATGGAATTCTATAGGGATGTGTATGAGATGTTGGGGGAGATAGATGTTGGCCAAATGAGCTTTGAATGGGCAAGTGTTTTTTTTTTTTTTTTTTTTTTAAATCAGGTTCATTTTTATTTAACAGCAAAATTATACAACACATAAAATAAATTCCCCGCATAGAAATATCACAGAAAGGGGAAAAACCTTTAGTCAATAAGAAAAACCACAGAAATAACATAATAAACAATGCACCCGCAGTCCACGTCTCATTTCAATATGGGTCTCAAAGTGCATATTATTTCCCAATATATTCTCCATAGTATAGCTTACCCAGCATCATTATGACATTATATATATACACATATATATATATATACATACATACATACATACACACACACACACACACACACACACACACGCACGCACGCACGCACACACACACACACACACACACACACACACACACACACACGCACACATATTCCAGCAGTACACATATCACCCTATTTGAGGAAATTTGTTAACCGGTCAGAAGGAGAAGGACCTGGTCGCTCGCACTATCCTGCAGTAACGCCGAGGAGGGAAGGCCTGGGGTATCCAACCATGCCCCCCAGATCTTATAGAACTTTTTCAATGCATTTCTTTTAAGGTATACTCCTCTCTCCAGTCGAAGTATAGCGTTTACTCTTTCCCTAAAATCCCCGATGACCGGAGGCGCTGGGTCCAACCAGTGGTAGGCCAACAGTTTTCTAGCCTGGTATAAGAGACGTGTAATACCGACCATTACCGGCAAACTCAAGTCCACCTCCCCTTCCAGTAGACCCAGGATACATATAATAGGTCTTGGCTGTAGACGGATATTGAAAACTTGTCTAACAATTCTAGTACTGCCCTCCAGTAATCTTCAATGTTCCCACAGGACCACATCATATGCATCAGATTCGCACCCTCCTGTCCGCACCTAGGACACAGATCATCCATCCTAACTCCCATCTTATGCAATAGACTAGGTGTCCTATATACTCTATGTAACAGGAATAGCTGTGACAATCGTTGGCCTTCAGATACAGCAAGGCTTGGAGTCTGAGACAGGACCTCACCCCACTGTTCCTCTGTCATAGGGCCTAGGTCCCTCTCCCACTTCTCTCTAGCCTGCAAAAGGAATTTGTCGAGGTGTCTGGATAACATTACTGTATATAACCTAGAAATAATACCATAGGTGCGGTCAGATGTCAACAAATCAGTAAGAGTGTGATTCCGCTCTATCCTAATGTCCATACGACGTGTCTGTGTCTCATAGGCATGACGGAGCTGCAGGTATTGGTAAAAGGAACTGTGCGGTATCCCAAACTCAGCTTGAAGCTGGTCAAATCTTTTAAGTATATTATTCTGAAGAATCTGAGACACCTGATGCACCCCCCTGCTCACCCACATTCTCCAACCCGGGAGTCTCTGCAGCTCCGCCAGTCCACGATTATGCCATAAGGGACAGTACTCAGTCATTCCTGATATTCCCAGCAACTCCTTCCCTCTATCCCACACCTTGTACATCAATGATAATGTTGGATATAATGTTCCTCCTCTGGGTGAGTATCCTGCGTCCAAAAAAGCCATTGGGTATCCCCATTCTGCAAGGCCCCTCACCAATTTGCCCCCAGCGTCATATGCCTCACCCTTTCCCCACCCCCTGAAGTGCTGCATCTGTGCCGCAACATAATAAACCCACGGGTTGGGGACTGCCAGACCCCCATCCTCCTTCCCTCTCTGCAGGGTCTCAAGGCGGATTCTAGCCTGCTGCTTTTTCCACAAGAGTTCCCGAAACAAAGTGTTGATTTTACGGAAAAATTTCCAGTGGATCCATATTGGGGCGTTGTGGAGAAGATACAGAAGTTTGGGCATCAGTACCATTTTTAGTAGATTAGCACGGCCAATAAGGGACAGTGGGAGTCGACACCAGGCATCTATCTTGTTCCTAAACTGAGCCAACACTGGTTCCAGATTTTGAGAGTAGTAATCACGCGGTCGGGCACTAACCACAATCCCCAGGTATTTAAATGTATCTACTGTCGGAATTGGCAGCCCCAGAGTACTAAAATTAGATGGGGGTGGATCTATAGGGAGCAGGGCCGATTTCTTCCAGTTTATTAGGAGTCCCGAGCGCCTACCAAATTCTTTAATAATATTAATTGCTGGGCCCACCGATGTCCCCACCTCCCTGAGATACAGCAACAAATCGTCCGCATAGAGGGAAACCTTATGCTCCAGACCGCCTATCTCAAACCCCTTTATGCCAGCGGATGCACGAAGCATAGCCGCCAATGGCTCAATTGCCGCTGCAAATAGTAATGGAGAGAGAGGACAGCCCTGTCTCGTGCCCCTGGCCAAATTAAAAGACGAGGAGGTACAACGATTAACTCGAATCCTGGCCCGCGGAGAGGCATATAACAATTTGACCCAGCCAATAAATCTGGAGCCAAGACCCAATTTCTCCAAAACTACCCATAGGAAATTCCATTCAATACTGTCAAAGGCCTTGGCTGCATCTAATGACAGGACTGCTCTCTCCTTGTTTCTCCCTTCAGAACTTAGCTGTATCCCCAGGAATAAACGTCGCAAATTAATGGAAGTAGATTTATTGGGGATGAATCCAGTCTGATCCTCGTGGATCACTGACGTGATCACCCGGGATAATCTGTTAGCTAGAATTTTAGCGATTCATATCTAATGTAAGCAGCGAGATGGGGCGATAGGAAGGGCAAGTGTTTTTAGCGTATGGCCACCTTTTAACTAGAATTACACTTAGGTTGTCTCTGTACCTTAGATGGAGGTTGTTTGACCAACAGCTATCTCCCCCGATTCCTCGGTGCTCCTCAATACAGATGCACCATTCAAATATGTCTTCAAAAATAGTGTAGAGTAAGTTGCTCCCAGACACGACACCACCGATGGTGACTTATTGCCCAAGGAAACAAAAGCCTTAATTGTAATTCAACATTTCTGAGATGATGTCAGGTGGGAGCGGGATCATCCATTTTGAATACAAGTAGCTTGATTCTTTTTTGCTCCCAAAGGTGTCTGGCAGATGCCACCTCTTTTCATCCCATACAGAACACAAGATAGCTTGACCATGCCATGGTTGCATGGGTATCACAACAAATTGCACTTGGGCTAACTATTGCATGGTCACAGGTATTGGATGTGAATGATCTTCTTTAGCCTAGTGTCACGATGACTGTGAGATAGCAGGGAATCGGGGCTCCTAAGCTGTCCCTTAAGCTAGAGGTCCTATGTTATCCCTAATCTCAGGGATACTCCTGGTGGTGGAGACGCCTGAGTCCCTTTCCTGGTCCTGCTCTGATTCCCTGTCCCCTCAGGTAGTGGACAGCAGTCTGATGAAACCCACCAATAAATGCAGACAAGGGAAAACCAAAACTCTGTCACACAGCACATACACATGAAGGAAAAGACAATAAGAGGTTCAGGAGGAAAAACAAGAGCAGGTAGGAAGCTATAAAACTACAGGGGTAAACTCCACAACTGCACCAAACTACTTTCACCATTAAGTCTGGGACACCACACCTCACAGACTAACATAAGATAAACTATAGCTGCAATGAGTGAAAGGTTTTCACCAGCATAAATAGGTGGAGAAGCCAATGTGATAGGTCTACCCACAACATGTGACCAAAGGAGCAAGCAGACTAGCAGAGATTAACTCTTGTTAGCCTGCCTAGGATTCAGCACATAGCAGGTTGACACCCAAGTCTGCCTGTGTTGATCCCAGACACCAGAGAAACCATTGGGCAGAGTGACAGAATCTGTAATCTGAACAGAGCCCCATGTCGCCCTGACAGTCGGCGAAGTTTGTGCAAAACTCAGTAGGGGTTCTAGCTGTCACATAAAGATTTCTCTACACTTTGGATAGTGGTTGGCTGAATGTGCAGCTATCTCACCCAACTCCCCCATACACATGCATGTGTCAGTATTCCATAACCGGTGAACGGGAGCCCAGTCATCCCTGGCTCTTATTTTGAGTAGCCAGATTGCCTCAGCATTCCATGTGCATCATGCCGCAATGATGATGTTAAGGCCCCTTTACACACTGAGACTTTCAGCGATCCCACCAGCAATCCCAACCTGGCCGGGATCGCTACAAAGTCTCTGGTGAGTCTCTGGTGAGCTGTCAAACAGGCAAACCTGGCCAACGACGCAACAGCGATCCGGACCTGCAGAACGACCTAGCTAGTCAAACACTGGAAACGAGTGATGTGTCACAATATCTGTCAATCACTATTCTCTGTCAGTCGGTCTCTCCCTCTCGGTCTCTATTCTCTCTCTGTCGGTCCGTCACTATTATTATCTCTGTCCCTCTCTCACAGTCTGTCGGTCATTTTCCCCTCCTCTCTCATACTCACCGATCCCCGATCACCGGCGCGGCACTGCACGGCATTCACACTGCTGCGGCGGCTTTTACTGTTTTGAAAAAGCCGGCCGCTCATTAAACAATTTCGTATTCCCTACTTTCCCTGCCCACAGGCGCCTATGATTGGTTGAAGTGAGACACGCCCCCACGCTGAGTGACAGGTGTCTCACTGCACCCAATCACAGCAGCCGGTGGGCGTGTTTATACTGTGCAGTGAAATTGGGCTGCCAATAACTCCTTATTACCCCGATTTGCCAACGCACCAGGGCAAATCGGGAAGAGCCGGGTACAGTCCCAGAACTGTCGCATCTAATGTATGCGGCAATTCTGGGCGGCTGCTGACTGATATTGTTAGGCTGGGGGGCTCCCCATAACGTGGAGCTCCCCATCCTGAGAATACCAGCCTTCAGCCGTATGGCTTTATCTGGCTGGTATTAAAATTGGGGGGGACCGCACGCCGTTTTTTTAAATTATTTAATTATTTATTTCACTGCACAGTATAGACCCGCCCACCGGCTGCTGTGATTGGGTGCAGTGAGACACCTGTCACTCAGCGTGGGGGCGTGTCTCACTGCAACCAATCATAGGCGCCGGTAGGCGAGGAAAGCAGGGAATACGAGATTGTTTAATGAGCGGCCGGCTTTTTCAAAATAGTAAAAGCCGCCGCAGCAGTGTGAATGCCGTGCAGTGCCGCGCTGGGGATCGGGGATCGGTGAGTATGAGAGAGGAGGGGAAAATGACCGACAGACTGTGAGAGAGGGACAGAGATAGTGACGGACCGACAGAGAGAGAATAGAGACCGAGAGGGAGAGACCGACTGACAGAGAATAGTGATTGACAGATATTGTGACACATCACTCGTTTCCAGTGTTTTAAGTCCCCTTTACACACTGAGACTTTGCTGCACAGTGGGAAACAAAGGACCAAAGAATGGTCCTGAACGATTTGTAGCGATCAGCAACTTCACAGCAGGGGCCAGGTCGCTGATGTGTTTCACACACTGCAATGTCGCTGGGGAGGTCGCTATTACGTCACAAAACCGGTGACGTTACAGCGATGTCGTTTGCGATGTTGCAGTGTGTAATGGTGGCTTTACACCCGCCGGCTACTCAGAGCAAGAGCTGGTGAAGAAGATGAGTAAGCGGCAATTTGTAGGAGATCATCAAGTTGGTATCAGAAGAATTGTAGGCGAAACAATGTTCCTTGGGGAAGGTAATGGCCAACTATTGGATGTAGCTACAGTACCTTATAAGTTGATATCCGACACCATAACAAGCCTAGCCACGTGACTTAGGATATTTAGCAAAATTAAAGTTCTCTCCAAAAAGTAAAGGCTCTAGAGAGTTCCTGCCTGTGGAGAGCTAATTTGCATACCTTTTATTCCTACCGAGCATTTTCTGGCCATTAAGTCTCCCTACTCCTGCTTGGCGCTCTCCTCTCTATTCCTTAATACTCTTCCTATCACATCCCAGCTAGCCAGTACTCTACTCTACAACTGTCTAAAGATGGAAGTCTTCTCCTTATGGTTTCGCTAAATGTTGTGTTACAAGGCTCATGAAATCCTTGGGCATTGACTTATAGGAATAACCTCCTCCAATAGGTGACACTAGAGAGCCGGTTTTCTTGGATGAGCACTTATTTGAATACCTTTTTGCCAGGGACCATTGCATAGACTTCAAGTCTTCCGATGGCAGCTTGATGGTCTCCACCATGAGTAACAGTAACCTCTGGAAGCCATCAAAGAATAGATAATAGACAATACTATTTTAGAGTGGTTTTGCGGCTAAAACGTAATACCTCTGGAAGTCTATGGTGTTAAACAATTAATGGTAATATTATTAGTTAGGTTATAGGCCAATATTTCATCTTATTCGTGGAGATCCAGGTGGGTTTGAGCTTGCCTAGGACTAAGATACGACATATGAACATTGATATATATAGTGGCTTCCTGTTGTAGAAGCCAACTACCATCCTCTTGGAGGAGAGCTACTTTGGTTGCTGCTCGTTAGTTTATCAGTTTCATTACTACGGTTCTGTTTACTGTCCGGATCGTCGGTGGCCCACTCCAGAATTTGCTGTGGGACCACATGAGGTCTCTCCACTCCTGTCTGATCACGTTGTATCCTTTTCAGATGATGTCAGCGTCACTCCGAGGGATGAAGTACTCATTGACATTGATGACAAAGAGCCCCTAATCCCAACTCAGGTAAGACCCAAAATCTCATATTAATAATTTTATGAAATATTTGAATAGACCATCACATTTTGTAAAATATTTGGTTGACCCGAACTCGTGCCGCGTTCTTAAACATGGTAAAATACAATTTTATGACGCAGTCTTTATTTTCTTGTACCCATGTGGGATTGGAATGAGGTGGAGGTGGGATGTAGAGATGTTTCCATACGACACCAGATCTAAAAAGCATAAATGGAAATTTCTCCGATGTCAAGAAGAATTGGTGATAAATTTGCTTTCTATTGTGTGATATCTACAGGATTCCTTCCCACTGATAACTCGTTGGTGTTGCTGCCTAACGACATCTTTTGTGGTGTTGCAAAAAAAAAAGGAAAGAAAGAGATTTGGTCCTGGACTAAGTTTTTGAAAATAGTATAATATAATTGATGCAGGTCATTCTGCTCCGCCTAAACCTAATGGAGTCAAAGGGAACCTGTCATTAGAGCCATGCTCTCCAAACCACGGAAAGTTAAAATCGGAGCCTGGTTGCACAATTGCTTCAGCGTGTCAGAGAAAATATAGTTAGAAGATATGGGAGAATCCAGGCAATAGCAGTGCCGGAATAGTCTCTTCTCTCCCTATAGTCTCCTGCCGGCTTCTGTCTACAGGTGATTGATGAGTCTCTCCATAGCGATGTTCATCATCTGGAGCATCTCTGCTGTGGTCACTAACGTCAAAGAGTTTCTGGCATATAACCTCCTCCAGAATGAGGGTGAATAGCGGATAGAGGGTGAAATGGAGAATAGAGGTGAAGGGGAAGAACAGAAGTCCATCTGCGGGTATAAGGAATTAGCAACTTTAAGAATAGACCCAATTGTAGCGTATCTGCGCGTTAAATAGAAAGTCTGACCTAAGATTCACGGTACTGGTATCTGCAAAGCCGTTTACATGAATTTCATGCAATTATAAAGTTAATAATGTCTAATCAGGTGGAAGGCTCTTTAATAAGATAACAAAATCTGGAAGAATGACTCCTCCTAGATGTTTGGGGAGTGCAAGGCTTGGATGGGTGATACGTGACAGTTTCATTGCCCAGATTAGATTTCTTATCCGACAGGATGAGGACCAGAAAAATTGATGGGGGATAAATATGGGGAGAGCCTGGAAAGAGAATAAGGCATGGCATAAGGCACATAAAAATGGGGAGATCCACTTTATAGAAAACCCTATTTGGGAATCAGCCCCCTCCAGCTCAGAGGAGATGTTAAGTTACCACAGGTCAGTATACAGACTAGGAGTACTCCAAACCTGACCTTGTTTTGTCCTTGCCTTATCATGGAGGTTAGCACCCTAAAGTTACCCAATGGTACCTCCTCTCAATGTTGGCTGACCCTGAGTGTCCTTAACTGCTCCCTAAAGTATAAACCAAGTGTAACACAAAACATCAATAATAATAAAAGAGGTGCTGACAGGCAGAGGGTGAGACACCGGGCTAAAGACGTGATCACTTTAACGTACAGGGAAGAGGGACAAAACTGAAAGAAACCCAAAAAGACTTACAGATTACATGGAAACCCTACTAATCTCAAATGAAAACGAATGGGAGCATGATTGGAAGGGAAACACAAACAAACCACATGGAAAAGCCAAAGTGGTAATTCAGCAAGATTATTCTAAACTGAGGAGCTGGGACTCCAAACATCCATCCACCTTGGACTATAGACAGCAGTAAGGCATGTACATGGTGAGTATAAATAGCCCTTCCCAGGATGTGATAGGGCAAACAAAACAAGGACGTGAACACAGCTAAGTGGAAGTAAAACAGAAAGGCAAGGCAAAGGAAAGACAAGAGAACTAACAGCATTTGGACCAATATCTAAAACATCCACCTTGGACTATAGACAGCAGTAAGACATGTACATGGTGAGTATAAATAGCCCTTCCCAGGATGTGATAGGGCAAACAAAACAAAGAACTGAACACAGCTAAGTGGATGTAAAACAGAAAGGCAAGGCAAAGGAAAGACAAGAGAACTAACAGCATTTGGACCAATATCTGAAAACATGTTGTGGTTCAACGAAGAGGAAATCCAACTACACAACCAGAGGTCACCAGATCATGACTCAAAGTCAAGCCATGACAAAAATATAATCTATATCAAGTAGATTCTAGTTTTAAGATTCCTTTAGAATGGTTCACGGATCCCTCCAACTTACATGCACTGACACATATAGGAGAATTTTCTTAACTTGATCGTGCATCGTATTTTTTTTCCTTACAGGCAGATTGTACTGGTACATAGACCTATATATATATATTAGTACATTTCTTTGTACCTGTATGTTAGAGGCAATATAAAAGTTAGATATTGTTTCTTCTAATATAATCATCAAAAAAAATAATGAAAAGCAGTTACAATAATTACATTTTAATGCACTTAAAAGATAAACTAAACAAATCACAATACTACAACAATAATACAGTCATATGAAAAAGTTTGGGCACCCCTATTAATGTTAACCTTTTTTCTTTATAACAATTTGGGTTTTTGCTATTTCAGTTTCATATATCTAATAACTGATGGACTGAGTAATATTTCTGGATTGAAATGAAGTTTACTGTACTAACAGAAAATTTGCAATCCGCATTTAAACAAAATTTGACCGGAGCAAAAGTATGGGCACCTCAACATAAAAGTGACATTAATATTTTGTAGATCCTCCTTTTGCAAAAATCACAGCCTCTAGTCGCCTCCTGTAGCTTTTAATGAGTTCCTGGATCCTGGATGAAGGTATATTTGACCATTCCTGTTTACAAAACAATTCCAGATCAGTTAAGTTTGATGGTCGCCGAGCATGGACAGCCGCTTCAAATCATCCCACAGAATTTCAATGATATTCAGGTCTGGGGACTGGGATGGCCATTCCAGAACATTGTAATTGTTCCTCTGCATGAATGCCTGAGTAGATTTGGAGCGGTGTTTTGGATCATTGTCTTGCTGAAATATCCATCCCCTGCGTAACTTCAACTTCGTCACTGATTCTTGCACATTATTGTCAAGAATCTGCTGATACTGAGTTGAATCCATGCGACCCTCAACTTTAACAAGATTCCCGGTGCCGGCATTGGCCATACAGCCCCAAAGCATGATGGAACCTCCACCAAATTTTACTGTGGGTAGCAAGAGCTTTTCTTGGAATGAGGTGTTTTTTAGCCCCATGCATAACGCCTTTTTGTATGACCAAACAACTCAATCTTTGTTTCATCAGTCCACAGGACCTTCTTCTAAATGTAACTGGCTTGTCCAAATGTGCTTTTGCATATCTCAGGCGACTCTGTTTGTGGCGTGCTTGCAGAAATGGCTTCTTTCGCATCAATCTCCCATACAGCTTCTCCTTGTGCAACGTGCGCTGTATTGTTCACCGATGCACATTGACACCATCTGCAGCAAGATGATGCTGCAGGTCTTTGGAGGTGGTCTGTGGATTGTCCTTGACTGTTCTCACCATTCTTCTCTGCCTTTCTGATATTTTTCTTGGCCTGCCACTTCTGGGCTTAACAAGAACTGTACCTGTGTTCTTCCATTTCCTTACTATGTTCCTCACAGTGGAAACTGACAGTTTAAATCTCTGAGACAACTTTTTGTACCTTCCCCTGAACAACTATGTTGAATAATCTTTGTTTTCAGATCATTTGAGAGTTGTTTTGAGGAGCTCATGATGCCACTCTTCATAGGAGATTCAAATAGGAGAACAACTTGCAAGTGGCCACCTTAAATACCTTTTCTCATCATTGGATACACCTGCCTATGAAGTGCAAAGCTCAATGAGGTTACAAAACCAATTTAGTGCTTTAGTAAGTCAGTAAAAAGTAGTTAGGAGTGTTCAATCAAGAAATTGATAAGGGTGCCCATACTTTTGCACCGGTCAAATTTTGTTTAAATGCGGATTGCACATTTTCTGTTAGTACAATAAACCTCATTTCAATCCAGAAATATTACTCAGTCCATCAGTTATTAGATATAAGAAACTGAAATAGCAAAAACCCAAAGTGTTATAAAGAAAAAAGGTTAACATTAATAGGGGTGCCCAAACTTTTTCATATGACTGTAAGTGAGCAAACAACACATACATTTTTAGTCTCCCTGTAATTGTAACAACCCAAACAATGCAGTGAACAAATTATTAATGGTGATTGGTAAATAGCATAAAAAAATTGTGTGATTGATTTTTTTTCTGCAAAAATGCAATCAGAGAAGATTGTTATTGTGTAAAGTGATGGGGACACCTGCAAAAAACATGCAGGTAAAAAGCAGCAGAAAGCTACGTGAACACGAAAGCAGCAGAAAGCTACATTTAAGCTACATGTGAACACGGCCTCAGTGGTAAATATTCATCACATTTTTTATCGGCTTAAGGGAGTAAAAAAAATTAATCATGACACATTTTTTTTTTCCATTTGCCAATATGTCCATGTTACTTGATGATTTTTGATTATTTTGATTTTTTATTTAAAAAAAAGCACAGCAAAAATATAACTATTGTAATTGTTTTCAATAAATTTACTGGAAGAAAAACATTTCTGACTTTTATTTTGCCTTTAATATGCAGGTTGAAATTTAATGCAGTAATATATAGAGATGTAGCTCTATGTGCCAGTACAATCTGCCTGGAAGGAAGAAGAATACAAGTACAACAATTCTCCTTTATTTGTCAGTGCAGTCTGTAGTTCATAGTTGTGCAGTAAAAATGCAATAATCAGAGAAGATTGCATAGTGTGAAGCGGACACCTGGAGAAAATTTGTCCATTTTGGGTTAATCGTCTGACCATCTGATGTGTTTGGTTTTCGTCTGTTGCGTAAAATTTGAAATTTGATTTCAAATGTTCGATTCTTTTCAAATGGAGAGTCGGAAGAGATAACTGATGGTCCAACCAATCCATTGTGTAGCACATGGAACCTTCTGTGCCAATATCAGTGTAGATAACAGAATTTCAGGACTATAAAAATGATGACCTCTTCTTAGGATTAGAGATGAGTGAACCCGAGGTTCGGTGTTCAGACTAAACACAGACTTTTCCCAAAAAACAGAGTTCGAGTTCGGAGATTGGGTGTTGTGCGCATGCAAACCACTCACGCGAGCATCACTGAGCTCAGATACGCTCAGTGCAAGCCACTTGCAGTATTTGATCAGCTCGCACTGGGGGTAACAACAGCGTGATCGGATGTAGTCTGCTCCCCCCCCAAAAAAAAGAAAAACCTCGCCCACTGGCCCCCGGAAGTGGGCGGAGACCCGAACTGCCCGATTAGTGACGTCCATTGGGGTTTAGGTCAAGTCCAGATCTCAAACCAAACTTTATGAAAAGTCCGGCTGAACCCACGAAACAAAACTTCCAAGGGTCTGCTCATCTCTACTTAGGATATGTTATCATTCTCAGATTGGTAGGGGTCCCACAAATGAACCACCTCGATTTCCGATGTACAGAGCCACAACAGTCAGCTTCATGTACTTTGTGGCCGTCTTTGGACATTGCGGCTCAGCAACTATTGGAGTGAATGTGATCTGAGCAGCCTCTACGCAGTATACTGGGCAGTGTTGTTCCATGCACTGTGGACTTCCAGCTGCCGCAGTTGATCAGTGCCGGACCTTCAAAATCTGATATTGATTAGCAATCTGGAGTATGGGGGATCAATATCATAGTCCTGTTCTGGCGGGAAGTATCACATACTTAGGCAAAAGTATTAAAGGAATAACGAGATATTTGCTCATCTCAACTCTTGATCTATAGTAGTCACAGACCAATATTTGCCGAGCTGCCCCAGATGGATTTCTCTCCTGCCGTGATCCTTCTCAGACCTAACTACGTTCTCCGGCTGCAAACCCTTCTGTGCCACCTGAAGCCGTAAAGTTTATCCTGTGGGTGATGTTCTTAATTGGAGTTATTTTGCCTATTAAGCCTAAAAAAAGAACTTCACTGAGGACCTCACAATGAGTCCTTCATCACTTCAGTCCTTTACGTTCCTATAGATCTCTGCAAATTCCACTTGTAGGCCACCACTTACCAGCGGTTACTTCTTTCCGGGTTCTTGGTTTTTGTGGTCGCTGTTTAATGTAATTTCCCAAACAGATGCCAACACCGTCCAGACTGCAGCGAGGAAAGTGCCAGGAAATTTATAAAGTTTAGTAAAGGTCACTCGCCCTCACTGCAACCTCTCTCTTCATACACGGTCCTCGGAGACGAGCGGCTGCAGGTCCGCTAAATATAGAGCCACTAAAAATGGAAAGGAGAAAGCCGAGCAGAAGCATTTATGGTCTGTGCGTATTATTATGCTTTATATACGTAGAGATACACTTACAAAAGTGCTTCAGTCTAGTGGAGTGGTAAATATGGAGGGGTCCGGACACATTGGAGAAGATTTACCAACAATAGGCATAATACAACTGGTGCACCGGCCACTTCCCCGATGCAGTGTGCGTCCGGTTGATGAATTCCTTTTTATTAATTTACTTGGTAAAGCTCTTTTTTGCTGGTCATATATTCAGTCTTTTCAGAGTCTTTTCTCCACTTCAGACATTGAAAAATGTATGTGGAAAAAAAAAAAAGAAAGTTCAGGTCACTACTATGAAGTGGATCCTGATAGCCTAGTATGGAGCAGGTTTTATGTCCCATTAAAGGGCTGCAAAAAAAGATCTTCCGTAAAGGTTTCAAAAACTCCTCAAAACAAAAAAAGCAACTAAAAAAACCTCCCCCGAGCATATGTGCAAACAACGTCTTTTAGATACTGCTGCACCTGCCAAGTTTTCCCAGGCAAAGCATCTTCAGGCTACGGTGGTGGTCATTTTCCTGAAGTGGCTTCTCCAGTGTTTTTTTGTCATTCTCATGGCAGCTTCACCGCCTGCATCTTTTCCGCCATACTCACAAGTGTAGGGAGATGTGGGCTTCCAACAGAAGTCGCCTGAAGAAAGAGCTTGTCACTTCCCAGTTTCCGAAGCGTTTTTCACTAGAAAATGTACCATTTTTGACCGCCTCCAAAACATTCTCTTTGCTCATACCTTACTACTTCATATCCTTTTCCAGATCATGTTATCCACTCATCTAAGTGCAAAAAAGGCTCTTCTTTACCCCTTTTCATCTACCACCTAATGATGGTAGCTTCAATATAACTCAAGTTTTGTTTAAGGCTATGTGCACACAGTCTTTCAAAGTAGGTTTTGCAGCAGAAACTGCTCGTAAACTCTCCAAATCCTCCTCTACATCTTAAAGCTCCTCAAAAACCTTGAGTTTCTGCTCTTAAAAGTTGGCAAAAAGACTCCATATGTATAGCCTAAATGTATTAGCACAAAAAGACGCCTTTTGAGTTTTTCAGAGCAGAAACTGTGAGAGTTTTGGAGGAATTTTGTAGGAGATATTAGATATTGAGAGTTTCAGCTGATTTTTTGCTCAGTGGCTTTGTGCCCAAAACACCTTTTTCAGGCAGATTCCACTTGGAACCCACCATTAGAAGTGCCACAAAACCATGGCAACAAATGCAGACAATACACAGCAATGTCAATATAGCACTATATAGTCCTTGTAAATAAATCATAATAACTGACAACACGGAACAATATGATCTATAACCCAACCTTCAGCAGTTATCCTGGCTGAAGGTTGGGTTATACAGCAACATCAATACAATATTGCTATGCACATGCACTGCCTTGTGTCCCCTATTTTAAGTACTTCAGGGTTTGGAAACCTTAGATGTTAAAAAAGTAACATATTCACTCTTCAGGTAGCTTTGTTTGGAAGCCACCCACTCTCTAAAGTTATAGGAAGAGGAGCCGCCACAAAAACTATGGCAAAATGGTCGGCAGAACCAATTCAGGAAAAAGCCACAAGTATTTTGCTGAAGTTGCTTTGTAAAAGAAAAGTCCGGTGACTCCACCATTGGAAAAAAAATGTTGTGTGCCAGTTTCTGTTCCAAAAAGTCTCCTAAAAATTCCATGACATGTAGCCTAAAAGTGTGTCTTTTGGTCAAGACTCTGGTTTGGTGAATATCCTTGGAAATCTTGAAAGCTTGGGCCATTTCACTCCTTCTGGACGGAGAAAATTTGCATTCCTGAATTTATGACCCTCAAACCAGTTTGATTATTTCTTATATCAGTGCAAACATTGATCAAATTCATCTACTACTATTTTTGAATTGGTGATCCGAAATTGGAGCATGTTATTATAAGATGGAAGGTGCCACACCACAGTTTTCCAGTTCCATATTACAGTAAAGTGGCTTTCAATCTAAAACTTTGGGCAGTAACTAAAAACTAAAGTAATTGCCCACCAAAGACTCTTTGCTCTGGGTTCACAGACTCTTTTTTATTACACGGCGGTCGGGAACTAAACAAAGAAGGGAGAGGTGCTCCGAAAGGTATAAAGGGAGAAAGGGTGACCTCCCTGCTACGTGGCTTCCAGTTTCTGTCATTGGAAGAAAGTATGTTTTTACTGAGCCCTTCCCAAATACTTTAATTTTGGAAAATTCTTCCAAAAACACAAGTAGTTTTAAGATTTTTGGTAAGTGCACATTTGGAAATAGCATCGAGCGGAGGTTCTCGAGCTTTGTGTACACAGTTAGTCACAGCACCTTCTGTTTTCATAAGTCGAATGGAATATTCTTAGATGATACCACAAAGACCCAAGTCCGAAATGATGTTTGGGGGCAGCCGCCCTGTATAGTTTGTCTTTGTGTAGACAAGTTGTTTTACAAGGTCTGCGAGTATCAAGTAACGTTGGCTTGTCCTGGCCGTCTAGAATTTAGCCAGAAATACGCAATGAAGCAGAAAGAAAGAGTTAAGAAGCTCTATGCGTGGCTTAGAAAACAATTCGAGGGAATTAGTACAAGTCTCATTTTCTTTAGGAAATGTATCTTTTTGTCACCAGAGCTGGACACATTAGGTGCTGTCACGCTAGGTACAGGGAAGTGCCCAGCATAGGGTCAAAGTGAAGGGAATACCTGTGTTTAGGTAAGGGGGAGATGGTGACCACTGAGCAAACCTACCACTTAGCCTTGGGTTCCGTCACTGCCCTAGATAAGTTCCACACCTATGCGCCAAGCAGGATACCTGACCCTAGGCTGATTTTGATCTGGGCCCTAGATAGGGAGCAGATGGGATGAGCTCTTGATCATCCCCACTGAGCGCTAAAGGACACACAGGGATAACCAACAAGGGAAGGAAACAACTTATCTCCAGATGTCTCAGGAAGAGGAACTGCAAACATCAACCAGGTTGCACTAGAAGAATGCGAGCCGACTGCTTGCACTGAAGACTTGTTAAGGGTAGAGGACTTACCACCATCACTAATTATGGCGAATTGAGGGTATATATAGACACTAAGAAAGTGCTGATGAAAAGCAGCTGAAAGAGGGAGGAACTCTTCAGGGTCCTAAAAGGAAAGGGATGAAAACAAAACAGAGTGTCATGCTAGGTACAGGGAAGTACCAAGCGCATGGCGAAAGGGAAGGAAAACCCTTTGTCTAGGAAAAGGGAAGATGGTGACCTATTGCTGGTAAACCTACTTCTGGTCCCTGTTGGCCCTCACCACCCTAGACTGGTTTCACACCTATGCGCCAAGGTGGATACCTGACCCTAGGTATTCCTGGTGTTGTGTTCAAATAGGGAATTGATGGGATAGGCTCTTAGTCAACCCCACTAAACATTCTAAAAAACACAATGAGGACACACAGGGGGGAAAGCATGAACTACTTATCATTATATGACTCAGGTAGAAGTTCAGCAGAGCTTTCAGCAACGATACCGCAGAGGAGTACAAGCCACCTGCTTACAAACTCAGCTTGAAGAAACTGAAAATATCACCAGCCCAGGAAGGAAGGGGGCATTTAAACACGAAGAGAATACTGATAATCAACAGCTGGGTGGAAAGTGAGCTCATGCGGGTCCAAAAGGGGGAGAGATTATTCCAGCAGAAAAGTTGCCTATACTAATGAATACTGACAGCAGGAACAATGGAAAGTCAGGAAGCATTCTGTGCAGCCAGACACTGTGACCTTCTATGGCCAGAAACAACATGATTGTCTGTCACCCGGGACACACCTGTGACACAGAAGAGATACATAAGATACCAAATACATCAAGCAGGAATGATAGAAGGTCAGGGAGCAGTTTGCGCAGCCAAACGCTGTGACCTTCTATTGCCGGACTCCAGATGACTGTCTGTCACGCGTGATACGTGTGCATACTGGGAGGGAATTAAAAGAAAATCAAAAATATAATATAGAATTCTGAAGCAAACCCTTTAAATCTTATTTGTGTCAACATGGCAAGAAATCCTTTCATTTTTCCACGTCACTTCTCCAATATTTGAGGGTATTAATAATGGTCCATTCTGCAAAAAACATGACACCAATGACTCTCGGATTATATCCTCGCCACTTCATTAGCATTCTGTCTGAGAAATGGCACAAAATTACTAAACAATCCATCATTCCAAAGAATTATCTGGTTGGACCCTTGCATGAACATTCAGAGGTCTTCACAAATTATTGAGGAGTTATTCCAACTGATCAATCAAGTCCTTGTCAAACACAAGCTGGCCCCATCTACCATGGATGGCCATCGCCAAACTCTAGGTGGTAGATATTACCGAGAAGCCATGGAGCGCCATACATAAGCCTGAAAAAGAACCTCTCCACTAGGATCAATAGAAGTTTAGGAGATTCAAAGTTTACAATCTCTACTCCTTTCAAAGTTCATGCCCCTAACATTAAGCGGAGGTGACCTCCTTTCGTATTCTACCTGCTACTTTTGTAGTTATGTCCTGATGTCCTAAAGCAAAGCCTAAAATGGAGTCCCACACCAGCGAACAACTTCCTGCCACAAATTCATTTAAGACCTAAAAAGTATGAATGTGATCTCCACCCTTAACAGTCACTTAGTGCCTCAAATTCTAAGGAAAGGTGGGCACCCTTAGCTGTTCCACTTAATACCTTTTAGAAAAAAAAGGTTGTCTTGCAATATCTGTGTCTGAACATGTTCCTTGTTCTTCTACCTTCATCATTAAGTGGCACCAAACTGATTCTGTGGATACCGCTGGGTGACCACAGTGTGGTACAGTTTATCTTTTGAATAGCTCTGAATTCCTGTTCCTTCTACAGTTCATCGGTGTTTTACAGCAATGCCACAAGGGTGTCACAGGTGACAGACAGTCCTGTGGTTTCCGGCAATAGAAGGTCAAAGCGTTTGGCTGTGCAAAATGCTCCCTGACCTTCTATTATTACTGCATTTAGTATTGTGTGTACTAGGGATCTCCTATGCTGCGTTTTCATCCCTTTCCCTTTAGGACCCTAAAGAGCTCCTCATCCCCTCAGCTGCTAATTATCAGTATTTCACCTTGTGTTTAAATAGTCTAATTTTCCCCAGACTTTTGCTGGTAATATTCAGTTCCTTCCCAAGCTCTGGATGCAACAGGTGGCTTGCACTCATCTGTAGAAATGTTGCTGTTCTTTGCTGAAGTCATCTGGAGATAAGTTGATCATGCGCTTTCCCCGTGTGTGCGCCCTGCGTCTTCTTTAGTGTTTAGTGGGGTTGATTAAGCGCTCATCCCATCTGTTCCCTATCTAGGGCCCAGCTCTAGGGTCATCCTAGGGTCAGGTACCCTGATGAGCACATAGGTCCACAACCTATCTAGGGGGTGAGGGTCCCCAGGGGTCGGCGCTAGGTTTGGTCACGGGGTCACCATCTCCCCTTCGTTAGACACAGGTTTTTCTCTTCCCTTTCACCATAAGCTGGGTACTACCTTGTACCTAGCATGACAAGTGAAGGGTTAATTATGAGTGGTGTAATTAGCTGTCTGCTGGGAGTCATGGGTGACACTTCTCCCTATTTAATCTCGGCAGTCAGGCTCCGGCTGTCAATTATAGCATATTTTTACTCTGGTTCACTTACTCTGGCCGCCAGTTATAGGTAATTCTTACTTTGGTTCACTCCTGCTTATATGCACTGACTCAGCATGACTAATCATGCCCTTGACCTTGGCTTGTTTTTTGACTCCCAGGATGCCTCTCAATTTTGATCCTGACCCAGACCCTCTGGTTCTAACCTGGCATTCCGACCATTCTCTGCCGACCCACTCCAATGGCTAGCATCCACTCTGTGGATGCAACCTACAGTACAGACCAAAAGTTTGGACACACCTTCTCATCTCTAGAACAACTGTTAAGAGGAGACTTTGTGCATCAGGCCTTCATAGTAAAATAGCTGCTAGGAAACCATTTCTAAGGACAGGCAACAAGCAGAAGAGACTTGTTTGGGCTAAAGAACACAAGGAATGGACATTAGACCAGTGGAAATCTGTGCTTTGGTCTGATGAGTCCAAATTTGAGATCTTTGGATCCAACCACCGTGTCTTTGTAGAAAAGGTGAACGGATGGACTCTACATGCCTGGTTCCCACCGTGAAGCATGGGGGAGGAGGTGTGATGGTGTGGGGGTGCTTTGCTGGTGACACTGTTGGGGATTTATTCAAAATTGAAGGCATACTGAACCAGCATGGCTACCACAGCATCTTGCAGCGGCGTGCTATTCCATCCGGTTTGCGTTTAGTTGGACCATCATTTATTTTTCAACAGGACAATGACCCCAAACACACCTCCAGGCTGTGTAAGGGCTATTTGACTAAGAAGGAGAGTGATGGGGTGCTACACCAGATGACTTGGCCTTCAGTCACCAGACCTGAACCCAATCGAGATGGTTTGAGGAGAGCTGGACCGCAGAGTGAAGGCAAAAGGGCCAACAAGTGCTAAGCATCTTTGGGAACTCCTTCAAGACTGTTGGAAAACCATTTCCGGTGACTACCTCTTGAAGCTGATCAAGAGAATGCCAAGAATGTGCAAAGCAGTAATCAAAGCAAAAGGCGGCTACTTTGAAGAACCTAGAATATAAGATATATTTTCAGTTGTTTCACACTTTAAGTATTTCATTCCACATGTGTTAATTCATAGTTTTGATGCCTTCAATGTGAATCTACAATTTTGAGAGTCCTGAAAATAAAGAAAACTCTTTGAATGAGAAGGTGTGTCCAAACTTTTGGTCTGTACTGTAGGTGCAAAAGTCCAGATCCCTGCATGGGGGATAAAGGGTGAAGACCACGTTTTTTGCAAGGAACTACTGGAAGGGGTGGCTTACCATAGGTTTGTCCGTGGAAGCCTTGTAGGTAGGATCCCTCAGCTCCACAGACTTAACGACAGTGCCTTACAAAATATACTTAAACAGTGTCTCAGCTTTTTTACTTGCATTTTCTTGTTCATTAAAGTCTGTTTCTTCTAAGGAAATAGACTTCTTTTTCATTGAACGTAGGTTTAATATTGACCTCCTGTTCCAGACCAATAAGAACACCATCCCCAGTACATGTTTGAGGAGTGAACGACAAGTTCCCCCAGTGGTTTCTCTGAGACCACACAACAGCTGCTCCGGGGTCAGTATCATCTTCCCCGCCATCGCTGGGCCCAGTCATGTGTGGAACAGGGAGATATTGAAAGTTTTTTGGCTTGGGCAGAGTAGGATTCATCAGCCAGGGCAAACACACGGTGACGGCACCAGTGTGGCGGCTTTGCTTTGCCCATAAAATTGAAACTTCCTGGCAATAGAATTAGTAAAGCTCTGAAAAAGTCTAGTTGGTTTTCTTGGCCAAGTCATGGGGCGACCACATGCAATTATCACTCAAGAGAAGAAAGAGCAATAAACTCAGCTGCTGCAGACTGTAAATCAGTAGTAAAAAGCTCCTTTGCCAGCTCTTCTCGGCAAATTCCTCCATGTGTGATGCTGTGAAGGCCACAGGCGAAAGACCGGACGGAAAATGTGGAGACCCAATATCTCATCCTCCATTCTGGTCATACATTAAATATAGATATCATATATAATCCAGAATATATAAAATATGATACTAATAATACGGGAACATAAAAATCCGAGTATAAGAATAAAATCTAATAAAAAGCAACCAATAAAATATATCATACAAAAATAAATAATGATTGGTCCCGGAATAGTCTTAAGACTCTCGTAGAAAAGTATATAAATGTTTCATCAAAATATAGAATCTTTGAAGATCAGGTTGGATTATTGAAATTTCAAAGGAGATGTTTCAACGTAAATTGTGGAAAAATAACGATTTTGTCTATATTTTCCCAAAAATCTGCTATTCTGATGTCTACCGGCTCAGTTACGTAGGTCGTCCTACTGTGTGCACACGTAATTGTAGATGACTTTATAGATCGGTGCCATAAGGTAGTGATTAGCTCTGGCAACAGGAGCTCGGATCAGTCACCGCTCTGCTGGGAACTCATTTCATGAGGTTTTGGATGTACAAAGGGTTTTGTAGAAAGGAGCGGACACAAGAGAATATTTTTGGGATCCAAAAACCGCATATGCAGTCATGATGAACCATCAGTTGTTCATGGATCCAAAGTCCGTGGGAGGTTACGGAGCAGCCGTGGGGGGTAAGACATAGATGGAACATCTTTACCGGAACAAGCAGTATATCTGCTATGGCCCACCATATTGAAGACAACCACCCATACCATACAGGACCTAGTCAAAGTGCCCACATAACAGGACCAGAAATGGGCCAAAGTGCTGACCTAAACTGCTAAAGTCAACTGCAGAAGTCCATTTCTTAGTATTTTATTATAACCACGACCATTTTGGAGGCCAAACCCTGTGGCCAACCATTCCTCGCTGCCCTCGCCAAGTTATCGGCCTTTCCATGCCATTACCCTTCCCCTTGAACCTTCTGGAATTGCAGCTTTATTGACTTTTTCTGGCTCTTAATGACATAGGTGGACTCTCATTCTTCATGGTGGTTTCTGTACTTTTGACAACAATCGCAACTGCTGCATGGAACATTAACCTTGACGTCACATCTGTCTGAATTCCATAAGTTTAGAGCCTTAAGATACGGTTTGGAGATGATTTGTCTGTTTGAAATGTTTTAGAAATTGGTAACATTTTGGATTTTCTCCTTCCCGTGTTTGTATTTGTCTATTCTTGTGATGTCATTAATGTTTGTCATGTAAATAACCTGAATTATTGTTTATAGCTTACAGACGGTGTGAGCAGCTCAGCCATAATTAACATGTCGTCTTCTCGCTCCAGCCTCCATGTATGTATGATCTATGTGTAATATGTGTCCTCCTGTGTCACCGTGTGCCTGCATGTCACCCCCAAATCCGGGCAATGCACCCGCAATCATCAACCGGTGAGATAAGTGCTCCATATGCATCAAAAGAATAGGAAGACACTGATAATTACACCCAGTATACAGGACAAGAGAAGAGGTACTGTGCACTGTATATATACAGAATAATACAGGTATACACCCAGTATACAGGACAGGAGAAGTGGTACTGTGCAGTGTATATATACAGAATAATACAGGTACTGAGGATTACACCCAGTATACAGGACAGGAGAAGTGGTACTGTGCAGTGTATGTATACAGAATAATACAGATACCGAGGATTACATCCAGTATACAGGACAGGAGAAGTGGTACTGTGCAGTGTATATATACAGAATAATAGAGATACTGAGAACTAAACCCAGTATACAGGACAGGAGAAGTGGTACTGTGCAATGTATATATACAGAATAATACAGATACTGAGCATTACACCCAGTATACAGGACAGGAGAAGTGGTACTGTGCAGTGTATATATACAGAATAATACAGATACTGAGGATTACATCCAGTATACAGGACAGGAGAAGTGGTACTGTGCAGTGTATATATACAGAATAATACAGATACTGAGAATTACACCCAGTATACAGGACAGGAGAAGTGGCACTGTGCAGTGTATATATACAGAATAATACAGATACTGAGGATTACACCCAGTATACGGGACAGGAGAAGTGGTACTGTGCAGTGTATATATACAGAATAATACAGATACTGAGGATTACACCCAGTATACAGGACAGGAGAAGTGGTACTCTGCAGTGTATATATACGGAATAATACAGATACTGAGGATTACACCCAGTATACAGGACAGGAGAAGTGGTACTGTGCAGTGTATATATATATATACAGAATAATACACATACTGAGGATTACACCCAGTATACAGGACAGGAGAAGTGGTACTGTGCAGTGTATATATACAGAATAATACAGATACTGAGGATTACACCCAGTATACAGGACAGGAGAAGTGGTACTGTGCAGTGTATATATACAGAATAATACATATACTGAGGATTACACCCAGTATACAGGACAGGAGAAGTGGTACTGTGCAGTGTATATATACAGAATAATACAGATAGTGAGGATTACACCCAGTATACAGGACAGGAGAAGTGGTACTGTGCAGTGTATATATATATATACAGAATAATACAGATACTGAGGATTACACCCAGTATACAGGACAGGAGAAGTGGTACTGTGCAGTGTATATATACAGAATAATACAGATACTGAGGATTACACCCAGTATACAGGACAGGAGAAGTGGTACTGTGCAGTGTATATATACAGAATAATACAGATACTGAGGATTACACCCAGTATACAGGACAGGAGAAGTGGTACTGTGCAGTGTATATATACAGAATAATACAGATAGTGAGGATTACACCCAGTATACAGGAAACTTCTCCCCTTTTTATCTGGTTACAGGTGTGATTTTCATATTGCCCACTGGCCACAGGCTAGATTGAATGAGCATCACATGATTGAAATAAAGTTGTTTACCCACAATTTTAAAAAAGTTGTAAACAATTTTGACTGGACCATTTTTGTTTTTTTTTGTGAAATTATGGCCAATTTGTCTTTTTTTCAAAATTTTTGTGTACTTCCAATACACACAAAGCAAATAAACATGTGTAAAACAAAACACGTGTAATTGCATGTATCTATATACTTCATTTTTTGTAACAAATTCAAAGGTGCCAACACTTTCGGCCATAACTGTATATTTGCTCAGCAGCACAGTATCACATAGGATTAGGTACTTAAAGTGGCATAATAAGGCCACTATATTTATGGGGGTAGTTTACCGTATATATGGGATGTATGGGGGCACTGCACATATGGTATCTTTGGGGGCACTGCATGTATGGGACGTATGAGGGTGCTGCATGTATGGGATGTATGGGACACTGCTACAGTGCCTTGCGAAAGTATTCAGCCCTGTTGAATTTTTCAACCTTTTCCCACATTTCAGGCTTCAAACATAAAGATAAAAATGTTCTGGGGAAGAATCAACAACAAGTGACACAATTGTGAAGTTGAACGATATTTATTGCTTATTTTAAATTTTTGTAAAAAATAAATAATTGAAAATTGGAGTGTGCAATATTATTCATCCCCTTTACTTTCAGTGCAGGAAACTCACTCCATAAGTTCATTGAGGATCTCTGCATGATGCAATGTTGTCCTAAATGACTGATGATGATAAATATAAGCCCCTGTGTGTAATCAAGTCTCCGTATAAATGCCCCTGCTCTGTGATAGTCTCAGTGTTCTATGTAAAGCGCAGAGAGCATCATGAAGACCAAGGAACACAACAGGCAGGTCCGTGATACTGTTGTGGAGAAGATTAAAGCCGGATTTGGTTACAAAAAGATTTCCAAAACTTTAAACATCCCAAGGAGCCCTGTGCAAGCGATCATATTGAAATGGAAGGAGCATCATACCACTGCAAATCTACCAAGACCCGGCCGTCCATCCAAACTATCATCTCACACAAGGAGAAGACTGATCAGAGATGCAGCCAAGAGGCCCAGGATCACTCTGGATGATCTGCAGAGATCTACAGCTGAGGTGGGAGAGTCTGTCCATAGGACAACAATCAGCCGTACACTGCACAAATCTGGCCTTTATGGAAGAGTGGCAAGAAGAAGCCATTTCTCAAAGATATCCATAAAAAGTGTTGTTTAAAGTTTGCCACAAGCCCCCTGGAGACAGCAAACATGTGGAAGAAGGTGCTCTGCTCAGAGGAAACCAAAATCAAACTATTTGGGCACAATGCCAAACGATATGTTTGGCGTAAAAGCAACACAGCTCATCACCCTGAACACACCATCCCCACTGTCAAACACGGTGGTGGCAGCATCATGGTTTGGGCCTGCTTTTCTTAAGCAGGGCAGGGAAGATGGGTAAAATTGATGGGAAGATGGATGGAGCCAAATACAGGACCATTCTTGAATAAAACCTGTTGGAGTCTGCAAAAGACCTGAGACTGGGACAGAGATTTGTCTTCCAACAAGACAATGATCCCAAACATAAAGCAAAATCTACAATGGAATGGTTCACAAATAAACGTATCCAGGTGTTAGAATGGCCAAGTCACAGTCCAGACCTGAACCCAATCGAGAATCTGTGGAAAGAGCTGAAAACTGCTGTTCACAAACGCCTCCATCCAACCTCACTCAGCTCCAGCTGTTTACAAAGGAAGAATGGGCGAGAATTTCAGCCTCTCCATGTGCAAAACTGATAGACACATCCCCCAAGAGACTGCAGCTGTAATCACAGCAAAAGGGGGCGCTACAAAGGATTAACTTACAGGGGATGAATAATATTGCACGCCCCAATTTTCAGTTTATTATTTTTTTAAAAAAAAGTTTAAAAAAAGCAATAAATTTTGCTCATATTCACAATTGTGTCCACTTGTTGTTGATTCTTCACCAGAACATTAACATTTTTATCTTTATGTTTGAAGCCTGAAATGTGAGAAAAGGATGAAAAATTCAAGGGGACTGAATACTTTTGCAAGGCACTGTATATGTTGGGACTCTGCATGTGTGGGATGGGGGTGCAGGACTCTGGTCTAATAGCTTTTCTTTTCTTATGGCTGCAGAAGATCCTGTGGGTAAGTAACATGTGGGGACCCAGCGTGACCCACGAGGGCCACCGCCTCCCCTGACTGTGGCTGGGGGACGATGAATGTGATTTATATCAACCTCTCATTGAAAACAATGTCTATTCACCAGGTTAATGTAAGGTCCCGTACGGCCGGCTCAAGTGCAAAATCCAATAATCCTCTATTAGATTTTCTCCATGAGGTCAGCGCGCTGGAATCCTGCGGATTACTAAAATAGACATCATTATTTGTAGGAACGTTTCAAGAATCCGCTGCAGAATCTGTGCAGAAATGTGGAATTACTGCCGGGGAGAAAGCTGCCGACCCTGGACTTTATCACTGTGCGAAATGTGTTTCTTCTCAGCGGCTCCTCCTGACGTCAGGGCCCCGAGGTCCTCACTATGGTCTGGGCTTAATGTTACTGCTGCTGATGCCGAGATATTCGGGACTGGCCTGGATATACCTGGTATCGCTGTCTACAAGCGTCCATAGGGCTGCTATATGCAGGTGTGACTACACCTGCAAACACATATACAACAGCCCAAAATGTGGGAAACCCCTATGGCCCAGTAATTGCTTATCACTGTAGCCGGCCATGTACACAGCGATGCTCAGAGGCTGCATGGTCTGTACATACAATACCTCTGTGCCTACATGCTGTACATTGCTGTACATTGGCCAATTACACAAGCTCTACATTTTTGTCTTGGATTTCTATGGGAGTCTTATTATGGCTGTCTTTGAGCGGCTTCCTGGTAGAAATTCCCTATTGATGAAGCCTGACCCCCATGCCTGATTCCCACCCAACTGTTACGTCACCACCGGAGTCCGCTCCAGCGACTTCTGCTCCGATCGCCAGGCGACGCCGTGTTCCTGCTGTGGATGGTGCTGGTGATGGGAGAGGAGTCGATGCCAGCGGCACCGGTGGGCGCAGGCTCCATCATTATCTTGGGATCTGCAGTACCACTGGCTGACTGTGGGTGGCGTGTGTCTGCCAGCTGAAGTTGCCGGCGTTCAGCTACAGTCAATGGGAAGACACCACACCCTTCTTAGCTCCCCTCCTGTCACATGACCACTGCCAGAGATAGTTCTGATTTCCTGGCTCCTGATCCGCCCTATTCTGTTTTGTGATTCCTGTGCGCTGACTTCTGCGTGTTTTCTGACTACCCTTCTGCCTGCTGTTTTTGTACCTCGCTGCCCGATCTGGATTTGACCTCTGCTACGTTTTCTGATTCCGTCCTTGTCTGCCGATTCTGTCCCTGTTCTGCTATTCCTGGTTTGACCCTGCCTGACGACTACTCTCATCGGACTGTAGCCTTCCACCGGTAGTGATCTCCAGGGCCCTGTGTAATTCCAAATCCCTGTATAGGGGTTAAAGGGTTTCAGGGTTCTGGGGGTCCTGCTTGGTGAGTGGCTTCCCACTAGCCTGTCCATTACATCCCTTCTGAGTCTGTTGATCCAGGCAGGTGTTACACCAACCCCTATCCATTACCGTGCCCCAAAAGTGTGACTGGAGATGTACGAGTGCTATCTAACGATGAACCATCCTGCCATTAGGCACAAAAAAGCTTTCTGAACATGTTGCCAACTCTTCCAACAGTTTGAGAGGTCTCATGTTTTTCTGGAATTCTCCCATTTTTTCCAGGTGAGTTATGTACTCACTGATGAGTGATTCCACATCTGGCTAAGAATTTGTTTGGACCTGCCCCCTTTACCCCCTACATGTTGGTCAGATATATGGGTATTTGTAGTGTCCGAAATCCTACAATACATATGTGTTTTGCTCCCCCATCGTTATGTAGTAATATCCCCCATCCTGCATTAATGTCTCCCATCCTGGTAAATATGTCCCTCATCCTGGTATATGTGTCCCCATCCTGTGCTCCTTCTTTGTGTTTATGTCCTCATCCTATGCCACTTCCTTGTGTATATGTCCCCATTCTGGTATATATCTTCCCATCCTGGTATATACAGTATGTCCCCATCCTAGTCCACTTCCAGGTATATATGCCCCCCAACCTGGTATATATGTCCACAACCTGGTCTATATGTCCCCAGCTTGGGTCCTATATATATATATATATATATATATATATATATATATTGTCCTCCTCAATGGTATATATGTCCTTCATTCTTGACTCCTTTATATTGTTTGGAACTTCAATTTCTAGGTAATTCTGGGACTGTATAAAGTGGTATTCAACATATGTACAGTGCCTACAAGTAGTATTCAACCCCCTGCAGATTTAGCAGGTCTGATAAGATGCAAATAAGTTAGAGCCTGCAAACTTCAAACAAGAGCAGGATTTATTAACAGATGCATAAATCTTACAAACCAACAAGTTATGTTGCTCAGTTAAATTTTAATACATTTTCAACATAAAAGTGTGGGTCAATTATTATTCAACCCCTAGGTTTAATATTTTGTGGAATAACCCTTGTTTGCAATTACAGCTAATAATCGTCTTTTATAAGACCTGATCAGGCTGGCACAGGTCTCTGGAGTTATCTTGGCCCACTCCTCCATGCAGATCTTCTCCAAGTTATCTAGGTTCTTTGGGTGTCTCATGTGGACTTTAATCTTGAGCTCCTTCCACAAGTTTTCAATTGGGTTAAGGTCAGGAGACTGACTAGGCCACTGCAACACCTTGATTTTTTTCCCTCTTGAACCAGGCCTTGGTTTTCTTGGCTGTGTGCTTTGGGTCGTTGTCTTGTTGGAAGATGAAATGACGACCCATCTTAAGATCCTTGATGAAGGAGCGGAGGTTCTTGGCCAAAATCTCCAGGTAGGCCGTGCTATCCATCTTCCCATGGATGCGGACCAGATGGCCAGGCCCCTTGGCTGAGAAACAGCCCCACAGCATGATGCCGCCACCACCATGCTTGACTGTAGGGATGGTATTCTTGGGGTCGTATGCAGTGCCATCCAGTCTCTAAACGTCACGTGTGTGCTTGGCACCAAAGATCTCGATCTTGGTCTCATCAGACCAGAGAACCTTGAACCAGTCTGTCTCAGAGTCCTCCAAGTGATCATGAGCAAACTGTAGACGAGCCTTGACATGACGCTTTGAAAGTAAAGGTACCTTACGGGCTCGTCTGGAACGGAGACCATTGCGGTGGAGTACGTTATTTATGGTATTGACTGAAACCAATGTCCCCACTGCCATGAGATCTTCCCGGAGCTCCTTCCTTGTTGTCCTTGGGTTAGCCTTGACTCTTCGGACAAGCCTGGCCTCGGCACGGGTGGAAACTTTCAAAGGCTGTCCAGGCCGTGGAAGGCTAACAGTAGTTCCATAAGCCTTCCACTTCTGGATGATGCTCCCAACAGTGGAGACAGGTAGGCCCAACTCCTTGGAAAGGGTTTTGTACCCCTTGCCAGCCTTGTGACCCTCCACGATCTTGTCTCTGATGGCCTTGGAATGCTCCTTTGTCTTTCCCATGTTGACCAAGTATGAGTGCTGTTCACAAGTTTGGGGAGGGTCTTAATTAGTCAGAAAGGGCTGGAAAAAGAGATAATTAATCCAAACATGTGAAGCTCATTGTTCTTTGTGCCTGAAATACTTCGTAATACTTTAGGGGAACCAAACAGAATTCTTGTGGTTTGAGGGGTTGAATAATAAATGACCCTCTGAATAAACTTTTCACAATTTAAAAAAAAAAATAAGAAAAGAAATAACATTCTTTTTTGCTGCATTTCACACTTCCAGGCTGATCTACAGTCCAAATGTCACAATGCCAAGTTATTCCGAATGTGTAAACCTGCTAAATCTGCAGGGGGTTGAATACTACTTGTAGGCACTGTATATATATATACATATGTATAAATACATATATATATAGATATATTTATATATATTTTTTTTAATTGAAGTAAGATTAATAGCTAGAATTGAAGGTTTACTGAAATGTTAAAGTGAACATGTCAGCAGCATTTTAAGCAGGAGCGAAAGTTAGGGATGTAGAGGTCAGTGTTCAGCAATTATAAAGATATCTGTATTGTCCTTATCCGTTGCTTCATTGCAGAGAAATCCAGGAGCGTGTAAAAGCAACAATGATAGACAAACAGGGGAAACCAAAACTCTTTCACACAGAGTAATCAGACAACAAGTGATAAGGAGGAAAGCTAAAGTAGGGAAAAAATAAGTAGACAACCGGAGGAACTCCACAGAACATCAAGCAACATGTAGTAAATCACCAGTTACTAGAACACAACAGTACACTGACTGGTTTACTAGAAAGCTATAGTTGGCATAGGAAGACAGATTCCTCCTACTTAAAAAGGCAGGGAGTAAATGTGATAGGTCTCCCGCAACATGTGATTTAAAAGGTAACAAGCAGGCTAATTCTCTAATGAACACACAGCTGGTTAACACCCGAGTCTGCCTGTGGAACTATATATGTCAGTGTCTGTAGTCTGGAAAACGTCTGATGCCACCATGACACTTGACGAGTTTAGCGCAACACACTGTGTGACGGCGCAATAGGGAGCACCAAAAAGCCACTCTGGCTTTGTCAAAGAATCTAGGTGCAAACTGAATGTTCACATATCTCTGTGACAGCAAAAACAAATTCATAAAATTCATAAGTTGTAGCAAAAAGTGATTGATGAGACTGGTCAGTAGCAGTCATATGGGGCAATGTAATTGTGTGAGTACTGTGGTTGTGACTAAACGGTCACCATGTATTGGGAGACAGCAATTGAAGGACTCTAAGGGCCGCTTCACACGCTGCGACATCGCTAGCAATTGCTAGCGATGTCGAGCGAGATAGCACCTGCCCCCGTTGTACGGCCGATATGTGGTGATCGCTGCCGTAGTGAACACTATCGCTACGGCAGCGTCACACACCTGTTCAGCGACGTCGCTGTGACTGCCGAAAAATCCCTCCCTCAACGGGAAGGTGCGTTCGGCATCACCGCGACATCACTAAGCGGCCGGCCAATAGAAGCGGAGGGGCGGAAATGAGCGGGACGTAACATCCCGCCCACCTCCTTCCTTCCTCATTGCCGGCGGACGCAGGTAAGGTGAGGTTCCTCGTTCCTGCGGTGTCACATATAGCGATGTGTGCTGCCGCAGGAACGACGAACAACATCGTACCTGCAGCTGCAACGATAATTGGGATTGGACCCCCATGTCACCGATTAGCGATTTTAAACGTTTTTGCAACAATTCAAAATCATTCATAGGTGTCACACGCAACGACATCGCTAAAGTGGCCGGATGTGTGTCACAAATTCCGTGACCCCAACGAGATCGCTTGAGCGATGTCGTAGCGTGTAAAGCGGCCTTAATACTAATGAAGTTGTACCAAAAAAGTTCCCTCCCAAAAAACAAAAAAAACTTTCCGAGAGGAACGCTAAGCATACAATTCTTGAAGGCTAAAACTGTTCTGGTTCTGAAGGACAAAAATACCAAAAATACTTGTCCTTAAAGGATTATTCCCATGAAGTGGCATGCTTCATGGATATGCCATCATCAGTGTGTGGTCGGTGAGGTCTTCAGGGAATAAAGGGGCTTCAGTGCTCGCTTTCTTCGCTATATAACCCTGTACACACCCACTAGTCACAGAGATCAGGACCCACCATAGTCCAGGCACCTAGTCACATGCCCTCTCCATTAAAGATGCTGTCCTTTGATATGCGATATTAATAGTGGTGGAAACCCCAACAATCACAAGAAAACAGGTCTTCTGAGTCCATTTGGCCAGTGGCAATGAATTATGAACATTGCACATCGCTCCCTCCCATTTTACTCTAATGTAATCATGTTTAAGCATTGGATGGAAATGTTCTTTAAATATACTGTATGTTGAAATAAAAATATTTCTTAATATTAAAGAACTGAAAGCAATTTCCACAACATGTAGTCTCCAAAATGATCCCATCTGATGGGAACACAGATTAACTTTTCCACCATCGGTCCGGCCGTCAATGCCTCGCGGAGGTGTGAACCTCTCCAGTTGCCAGCATGGAGAGGACATGTGAAATTAATTACAAACAAGTCATATTCCGGTAACGACCTATCAGGCCATCTAATATGGGGGAATAAAATCGCACGTCTTCTGCCAAGGTAGACACAAACATTGGGTGGGACCACGTTAGCGTCATGATGACCTTGACTTTCCCTGCATTTGTCGTTGGGAAGAATGAAACATCTACGTTGGCTGCAGACTAATGTGTGAAGAACCAGAACATTTTCGGTGATATAATCTTTTACTGAGTATTTTGTTCACAATATATCATTGTTTTTGGCCATTTTCTTTCTTCCAAAATATTTAATATTTTGTCTTGTTTTCAATTCTTTTATTTTCCTGATAGGATTAGGTTGACCAGAGGTAATTGCCAATTGATTAATTTGATTTGAAGCTTGACTCCATGTTGAGTATTTTTGGGAATCCTTGGCTCCTTGGTGATATTAGGAACGATAACTTTTGTAGACATGGATTCCTTGATGGTGTTGAAATAATAAACCTTGAGAATCCTTGGTTAGTTTGGTGTTTTGGGACTTAACATTGATTTGTTGTTTGGATCAATCATTTTTGGAAATATTGGGTTTCTGGAAATATTGGGTTTCTTGTTGGTGTTGGGAATAAATATGTTTAAAATCCTTGGTTACTTGGTGGTGGGAAGGATCAAATTTACAAATCCTTGCTTTCTTGGTGACATGGGAATTTTGAATTTTTGGGGAATTTTCACTGAACGGCTTCTGTTCTTTTTACGTAAAAGGAGGAAGAATTCATTGACTGGTGGAGTAAATTCTACGCGTCCATTGGGGAAAAGGACAAGTGTGGGACTTACTTGGAGAGAGGCTTTGACACTCTTCAGGTAAGTAAATTTCCATGTTCTCTAAAAGACAATCATTTTTTAGTATCCTATCTGCTACAGCAACAAATTCTTGGAGTATTGCTAAGAATCTTCTTCATACACAGCCCCTATTGGACAAACCATCAGCAGATTTGGTTTCCAGTACCATCTCTATGCTGATGATACCCAACTGTACACATCTTCTCCTGACATCACCCCTGCACTATTACAAAATACTACCGACTGTCTGTCCGCTGTCTCCAACATCATGTCCTCCCTCTATCTAAAACTGACCCTGTCAAAAACTGAATTTCGTCTGTTTCCTCCCTCTCCTAACCTTCTGAAACCCAATATTACCATTTCTGTGTGTGGCTCTACCATTACGCCCCAGCAGCATGCCCACTGTCTTGGGGTTATATTTGACTCCGATCTCTCCTTCACTCCCATATTCGTTCACTCGCTCGTTCTTGTCAATTCCACCTCAAAAACATCTCTAGAATTTGACCTTTTCTTACCGTTGACTCTGCAAAAACTCTTACTGTCGCTCTCATTCATTCTCGCCTGGATTATTGTAATTCTTTACTAATTGGTCTCCCTGTTACTAAACTCTCCCCTCTCCAATCCATTCTGAATGCCACAGCCAGGATCATTTTCCTCTGCAACCGCTTCACTGATGCCTCTGCTCTGTGCCAGTCATTGCACTGGTTGCCTATCCGCTACAGAATCCAACATAAACGTATCACTCTTACTCACAAAGCTCTCCACGGTTCTGCACCACCCTACATCTCCTCCCTCATCTCTGTCTATCACCCCACCCGTGCCCTCTTCTCGGCTAATGACCTAAGACTGATATCCTCAACAATTCGAACCTCCCACTCCCGTCTTCAAGATTTCTCACGAGCTGCGCCTATGCTCTGGAACACACTACCAAGAGCAATCCGATTAACTCCCAACAGCCACACCTTTAAGCGGGCCCTAAAAACGCATTTCTTCAGACTAGCCTATCACCTCACTGCCCTGATCTAATATAGTCCCTTTCTGCCCTTCATAAAAATTTACTTCCAATTCTTGTCCCCTGTATCTGTAGAAATTCTGGCCAATGATGGGTTCACGCAGCTGGTTTTGAATCCCCTATTAAATTGATGGCTGGACCATATATGACAAGCTTTTCTCCCGCCCCCCCCCATTCACCTTTTGTGCCTCCCCTATTCCCTCATAGACTGTAGCTTACGAGCAGGGCCCTCACTCCTCCTGGTATCTTAATTTTGTTATTTTGTATTGTCTCAAATTGTCTGTAAATGTCCCCTCTGAATTGTAAAGCGCCGCGGAATATGTTGGCGCTATAGAAATAAAACTTATTATTTTTACAGTGAAACCTCTCCTGGACTTTCTGAAGACCACCCTTTTAGATGAGAGTTACTGAGATTTTAATTTCAATTATCTTTTTTGATAGAATCACATTCCTGAAATATCCACTTTTCACATTTTCACCTGAATGGGTCAACTTAGAATATTAGGTGGTCAATGGTTGGATCAGCATAGAACATCATGGAGATCCCTGATTAGGTCACCTTGGAAAATTATGGTGTCCTTGATTGGCTTAAACTAAAATATTATGGAGCCCTTGATTGGGTCACCTTAGAACATTATGGAGGTCTCTAATTGGGACAGCTTAAAATATTATAGGGGTCCCAGATTGGGTCACCTAAAATGTTATGGAGGTCTCTGGTCAAACTAGAACATTATGGGGATCTATGATTGGGTCTACCTACAACATTATGAAGGTCCCTGATTGGGTCACCCTAAAACATTATGTGGGTCTCTGGTAAAACTAGAACAATATGTGGATCTCTGGTTTAACCTAGAACTTTATGGGAGTCCCTGATTGGGTTAACATTAAACATTATGGGGATCCCTTATAGGGGCATCCTAGAACATTATGGGGTTCCCTGATTAGATCAATCTAAAATAATATATGGGTTTCTGATTGGATCAACCTAGAACATTATGGGGGTCATTGATTGGGTCAACATAGAACACTGTGGAGATCCCTGATTAAATCACCCTAGAACACTATGGGGGTCCCTGATTGGATAAATCTTAAATATTATGGGGCTCCTGATTAGGTCACCCTAGAACATTATGGAGGTCCTTGATTGGGTCACCCTAAAATATTAGGGGGGTCCCAGATTGGGTCACCTGAAACATTATGGAGGTATTTGGTCAAACTAGAACATTATATGGGTCTCTGATTGGGTCACCCTAAAATATAATGGGGGCTTATTTTCAAACTAACATTGTGGGACTCTGATTGGGTCAACTTACAACATTATGGAGGTCTTTGGTGAAACTAGAAAATTATGAGGGTCTCAGATTAGTTCAACCTACAATATTATGAAGTTCCCTGAGTGGGTCACCCTAATATATTATAGGGGTCCCAGATTGGGTCATCTAAAACATTATGGGGCCCTTGATTCCGTCACCCTAGAACATTATGGAGGTCCCTGATTGGGTCACCTTAAAATATTATCTGGGTCCCTAATTGGGTCACCCTAAATTATTATCTGGGTCCCTGATTGGGTCACCTAAAACATTATGGGATTTCTGGTCAAACTAGAACATTATGAAGGTCTCTGGATCAACCTACAACATTATGAAGGTCCCTGATTGGGTCACTCTAAAATATTATGGGGGTCCAAGCTTGGGTCACCTAAAACATTATGAGGGTTTCTTTTCAAACTGGAACATTGTAGGGGATTCTGGTTCAACCTGTAACATTATGAAGGTCCCCGATTGCGTCACCTTAAATATTTACTTCTTCTAAATATATTGAAAATTAGGTAACTGCAAATTTTACAAATGTTAGTGCTGGTTTTCAGATGGCACAGACTAGAATGCCCAGAAATAATAAACGTAAGGGGCTGCCACCACTTTATAAAATAGGAATACCCATTTATTAAGAGAAATCCTGGATGGGTTTTGCCATTCAATAGTTTTATTTTGCATTTATATAAATCTCTTTGAGTGGCTTTTATATCCTGAAAAATACAGTATATGATAAAAGTGAGTACACCCCTCACATTTCTATAAATATTTTATCTTTTCTTGGCACAACACTGCAGATCTGACCCTGTGATACAATGTGCAGTGTCAGTGTGCAGCTTGTATAACAGGGTAAATGTGGTGCCCTCTAAATGACAACACACAGCCATTAATGTCTAAACCACAAGCAACAAAAGTGAGTACACCCCTAAGTGAAAATGGCCAAATTGTGCTCAATTAGCCACTACCCCTCCCTAGTGCCATGTGACTCATTAGTGTTACACGGTCTCTAGTGTGAATGGGGGCAGGTGTGTTACATTCGGTGTTATCGCCCACACACTCTCTCATACTGGTCACTGGAAGTTCAACATGGTCCCTCATGGCAAAGAAATCTCTGAGGATCTGAAAAAAAGAATTGTTGCTCTACATACAGATGGCCGAGGCTATAAGAAGATTGTCACCACGCTGACACTGACCTGCAGCACAGTGGCCAAGACCATACAGTGGTATAAGACAGGATCCACAGAGAACAGACCTCACCATGGCCGACTACAGAAGCTGAGTGCACGTGCTCAGTGTCATATCCAGAGATTTACTTCTCAGAGTAAATTTATGAGTGCTGCCAGCATTGGTGCAGAGGTTACAGGGGTGGGGGGTCTTCCAGTCAGTGCTCACACCATATGCCACACACTGCAGAAGTTACAAGGGTGGGGGGGTCCGCCTGTCAGTGCTCAGACCACATGCCACACACTGCAGAGGTTACAGGGGAGGGGGGTCTGCCTGTCAGTGATCAGACCATACGCCACACACTGCAGAAGTTACAGGGATGGGGGGTCCGCCTGTCAGTGCTCAGACCATACGCCACACACTGCAGAAGTTACAGGGATGGGGGGTCCGCCTGTCAGTGCTCAGACCATACGCCACACACTGCAGAAGTTACAGAGGTGGGGGGGTCTGCCTGTCAGTGATCAGACCATACGCCACACACTGCAGAAGTTACAGGGGTGGGGGGTCCGCCTGTCAGTGCTCAGACCATACGCCACACACTGCAGAGGTTACAGGGGTGGGGGGTCCGCCTGTCAGTGCTCAGACCATATGCCTCACACTGCAGAGGTTACAGGGGTGGGGGGTCCGCCTGTCAGTGCTCAGACCATACGCCACACACTGCAGAGGTTACAGGGGAGGAGGGGTCCGCCTGTCAGTGCTCAGACCACACGCCACACACTGCAGAAGTTACAGAGGTGGGGGGGTCCACCTGTCAGTGCTCAGACCATACTCCACACACTGCAGAGGTTACAGGGGTGGGGGGTCCGCCTGTCAGTGCTGAGACCATACGCCACACACTGCAGAGGTTACAGAGGTGGGGGGGTCCGCCTGTCAGTGCTCAGACCATACGCCACACACTGCAGAGGTTACAGGGGTGGGGGGTCTACCTGTCAGTGCTCAGACCATACACCACACACTGCAGAGGTTACAGGGGTGGGGGTCCGCCTGTCAGTGCTCAGACCATACGCCACACACTGCAGAGGTTACAGGGGTAGGGGTCCACCTGTCAGTGCTCAGACAATACGCTGCACACTGCAGAGGTTACAGCGGTGGGGAGTCCGCCTGTCAGTGCTTGAACCATACGCTCCACACTGCATCACATTGGACTGAATGTCTGATATCCCAGAAGGAAGCCTCTTCTAAAAATGATGCACACGAAAGCTGCAAACAGCTTGCTTATGGCAAGAAGACTAAGGACATGGATTACTGGAACTATGTACTGTGATTGGATGAGACCAAGATAAACTTATTTGGGTCAGGTGGTGTCAAGTGTGTGTGGTAGCAACCAGTGGAGGAGGACAAAGACAAGTGTGTCCTTCCTACAGTCAGGCATGGTGGTGGAGGGTCATAGTTTGGGGCTGCATGAGAGCTGCCTGTTGTTGGGGGCTACAGTTTGTTGAGGGAACCATGAATGCCAACATCTACTGTGATATACTGAAGAAGAGCAGGATCCTCTCCAACATAATGACCCCAAACACCTCCAAGACCACCACTGCCTTGCAAAAGAAACTGAGGTTAAAGGTGTTAGACCGGCCAAGCATCTCCATACCTAAACCCTATTCAGCATTTGTTAGTTGGGATCAGCGAACCACAACAGTAAAGTTCGGGTTAAGTAGCAAACACAGGGTGTTCGGGTCTCAAACTCAAACATGGGCTTTTAAAAAAAGTCAGAGTTCTGGTGCTGTTCATATCTTAATTAAGTCTGTTAAAAGTCTGCAGCGCAGCCAATCAACAAGGTTTATTGCATGTGAAAGATGCCTGTACGTTGCTCTAAACAATAAAGAAAACAAAACGGCATAGGGTTTGCCCTATTTATTATAACCAGCCAAGGTAAAACCGACACCTAGGGGCTTGTATTATCAGGCTGTAAAGATCCATGGTTATTAGGCCCTCCCCATCCTAAAAATAGCGGCCCGCAGCCTCCATAGAAGTGGCACATCCATTAGATGCCCTAGTTCTGGCGCTTTGCCTTGGCCCTACCGATTGCCCTGGTGCAGTGGAAATTGGGGTAATACTTTTGGGATTGATGTCAGCTGGCATCAAGCCCAGGGATTAGTAATGGAAAGACGTATATCAGACACTCCCATTACTAACCCGGCAAGTGTAGAATTAAACAAAACACACACACTAGAAAACAAATAGTTAATTTGAATAAAGACTCCCTCATTTACCAATGTATTGAATAAAAAATATCCTTGAAGTCACAGCTGACATCAATCCCAAAAGTATTGCACCTTTTGCCAATGTACCAGGGAAAGCTCCAGAATCGGAGCATCTAATGGATGTGTCACTTCTGGGGTGGCTGTGGGCTGCTATTTTTAGGCTGGGAAGGGCCAAGTAACCATGGACCGTCCCAGCCTGGTAATACCAGCCCCCAGCTGTCTGCTAGTGTTAGGGGGCATCCCATGTAATTATTTAAAAAATGTATTCCCTATCCACTAGTGATGGGCAGTCCGGCTCTTTTTGGTGATCCGGTTCCTATGGCTCCGCTCACCAAAAAGAGCCGGATGTTTCAGATCGTTCTCTGCTCCTTATTAAATATGTGTTCACCCCAGGTGAACACATATTTAAGATTATAGTAACGCCGCCAAAGCCATACCCACCCGTGGCTAAACCCCGCCCACTTACAAGCAGCCAATTAGATTGCTGAGTAGGCGGAGTTTAGCCGAGGGTGGGCGGGGTTTTGGCGGCGAAAAGAGCTGTTTAGAGATTTGAGTGGCTCACATTGGTGATCCGGCTCCTGTCGTTCACAGCTGGGAGCCGGATCTTTGTGTCGGATCGTTTGCGACCGACACATCACTACTATCCACATTTGTTTGCAGGGCAATTGCCCCCATCTTGCTTCCTTTTGCAGCCTCCTAGCCCTTACTATGTCCATTTTACACCACCGAAGTTTGGGTCTATATGGCGTTTGGGGTCTGGGGTCAAGTCCAGGTCTCGGATTGGGGAACCTAAACTTCCATGGGTCCGCTCATCTCTGGGGCATCCTCAAACGGAAGGTGGAGGAGCGCAAGGTCTTTATGCATCAACCAGCTCCAGAATGTCGTCATGGAGGATGTGAGAGGATCCAGCAGCTCCTGTGAAGCTCTAGTGACCTCCATGCCCAGGAGAGTTAAGGCAGTACTGGAAAATAATGTTGGCCACACAAAATATTGATACATAGGGGTGTACTCACTTTTGTCACCAGTGGTTTAGACATTAATGGCTGTGTGTTGAGTTATTTAGGCACCTAATTTACACTGTTGTACAAGCTGCACACTAACACTGCACATTGTATCACAGGGTCAGATCTTCAGGGTTGTCCCATAAACCCATAATACGATATAATAAAATATTAACAAAAATGTGAGGGGTGTACTGACTTTTCTGATGTACTGTAAGTGGAAGCACATGTGTATGTCACAACATTTCTACATTCCATATTTTTGAAGACTTCTTAGTGACCTGATCTCAGTCTCCTCTTCGGAGGCAGAAACTCAATACCCCCCGTCCGTCCTATTGTCTTGCTCCTCACGATGTTAATCTTGAGCAATTTCTACGAAGCAAAATGATGCTGCAGAGATCACACAGATTGGAAAAAGCTGGAGCGGGCCGGCCATCATTTGCTTTGGCACCTGGGACGGCCGTTGGAATACACAGCTTGATAATTACATTATGGCTACCGGTGGTGAGCTGTCACCGCCGCAGTCCATCCCGCTCTCTGGAAACCCTGCCACATTCGCTTTGCTTCCAAGACAAAAAAATAACAATCGGCGCTTCTTCAAGAATCAACAAAACAGAGGATAAAACAGCGTAAAATGTATCAGAACGCAAAGCTTCAATGTGAAATCCAAAAGGAAATTGACGAGACCTAGAAGGGTCGTCCACGTCTCCACCGGCTCCAAAGCTTTATTTTATTATCGATATTACGGAGGGGTCCAGTGCCTGGATTATTAAATACAGAGATTTCGAGATTTAATTTTATTTTGTTTACATTTTTTCAAAAACTTTTCAGAATTGGAGTGTGCAAGCCAAGAGACAAAAGAAAACAAAAGCATCTGGAAAAGTGACCTTTACTGCATTACACAGAATATTAGAAATCTCCGGGATTCAGCAATTTCTTATTTCTTCACTTTATTTTTCATTGAACTTTGGTCAATGTCTAAAATTGAAAGTTCGTGTCAGCAGCATTTTATTAAGGGGGCAACCAGATGTGTAAGTGTCACAATGGCTATGGGGATAGCAGTGGGCCCAATGCTATCCCTAAACTCAGGGATACCCTTAAAGGTGGGAATGTCTAAGTCTCCTTCCTGGTCCTGCTCCTGAGCAGCCCTGATCTGATACCCCTCCCCTAGGGGGGTCTGGGACAAGAGAGAGATTAAACCCACAAAATAGACAGACAGGGGAAACCAAAACTCTGTCACAGATGTATAAGACAAAAAAAGATAAGGAGGAAAACAAGAACATGGAGGAAACAACAAGATGACGGGTAAACTCTACAACCACTCCAGGCAAAAAGCAACACTTTCTAGAGAGCCTGTGACACCAAATCACTCAGACCAACACTGTATAATCTATAGCTGGCATGGGTAGAATATTTCATCCAGCTTAAACATGAGAGGAGCAGATGTGATTGGCTTCCTCACAACATTTGATCAAAGAAGGCTAGCAGAGGCTAACTCTTGCTAGCCTGAGGGTGACTGAGCACACAGCAGGTTGTCGCCAGAATCTGCCTGTGTTGATCTGGTACACCAGAGAAACTACAGGACAAAGTGCCAGACTCTGCAATGTGAACAGACCCTCCCGCTGTCATGACTGTAGGCAAAATTTGTGCTAAACTCTGTGTGACAGTAAATCAGTGTTTAGGAATTAAAACAATACCTATATTGTCCTAATCTGTTGCTACATTGCAGAGAAATCCATACTTTTATCGATGTGTAAATTAGACTGCAAGTGCACTGGGACATTGTAAGTGCACTTGCAGTCCATGGCTCTTCTTCAGTTTTGAAGCTTCTAGATGCATCATGGACATCTAAAACAGAGGCTGTTTTCTGCAGGTAAGGTCACAGACAACAGCTTCTAAAAGCTGCTTTACACGACTAGCGATAGCACCCGCCCCCGTCGTTCGCGCGTCACGAGCAAATCGCTGCTCGTGGCGAACAATATCGCAGGTACGCGTCACTCGAACTTACCTTCCTAACGACGTCGCTGTGGGCGGCGAACAACCTCTTTTTTAAGGGGGCGGTTTGTGCGGCGTCACAGCGAAGTCACACAGCAGCCCGCCAATAGAAGCGGAGGGGCGGAGACCAGACGCATTAACGACACGCCAGCCTCGTTGCCGGAGGATGCAGGTATGCTGTTGTTCGTCGTTCCTGGGGTGTCACACGTAGCGATGTGTGCTGCCTCAGGAACGACGAACAACCTGCGTCCCAAACGAGCAACGATATTTTGAAAATGAACGACGTGTCAACAATCAACGATTTTGTGAGTATTTGGGATTGTTAGCGGTCACTCGTATGTGTCACACGCAACGACGTCGCTAATGAGGCCGGATGTGCATCACGAATTCCGTGACCCCAGCGACATCTCGTTAGCGATGTCATTGCGTGTAACGGGGCCTTAACACTGCAGCCAATCAAGTAGCTGGGGAGGACTGAAAACGAGCCGTGGACTGCAAGTGCACTTAAAATGCTCAGTGCACTTGCAGTCTAATTTACATATGGATAAAAAAAAGTAGGATTTCTCTGCAATGAAGCAATGTATCAGGATGATATAGGTGTTTTAATTTCCGAACGTTGACCTATTATCACATTTCCCCCCCTAAACACAGCTGACAGTTTCCCTTTAAACACAAGTCATCTTAAAAGTAGCTAAAATTAAGGATTTCTAAGATCAAAACCCTTCTAATTCAGATATCTGAAGTGTTGAGAAGTGTCTTGACCCACAGCCGAAACCCTTGCGAAACAGTGGACAGCTTTATGGAAATGGAAATTGCCTTTCAATGCTGGCTTCTCCATTGCTTTTCGGGACCCTTCGGGGCGTTTTTAGTGCGTCCGTTGACCACACAAAGACAGAGCACAATTTAATAGCCCACTTGGACACGTCTCCGCACTTGCACTACGCTTGGCCTCCGATGCTCCATTTCGTCTTCCCGGCTGTAAATTCACTGGTGCAGAATAATCATTTTCTGGATCAGCGACAAATCCTCGTATAGAAAATGTGTGGAGAGGAAACGGCGTCATCATTAGCATGTAACGCGCTTATAACTCACCGACGCTCTGCCCGGTAGGCCTCATATGCCTCGTAACCATTTATGTTGGATTTTTCCCAGTTTGTAGCTTTGTGGGGAACATTTATCCTTAATTTCAGCCTCACCGGGCTCAGAGCCGATATCTGCTCCACAGAGAAGGCGTTTTCTATGGTTGGGTCTACAGACCGGGGGTTTGGGAAGAAATGCTGCTACAGTGGGGATTTATAAATCTGTGACCTGCTTATTAATCACAATATTTTACCGCTCTTCTCATCCGGAGAAGTAAGAAGTTATCTGCTCCATATGGCTCTATGGTGCAAATAAAATAGTGACACTAGAGTTAGGCAAAATTTAACGTGTGGACAACAACGCCAGTAGAGCAATAGACAGCAGGTCTCCTGTCTGGTCAGTTGGGATGGACGATCTGCAGCATTTCTCACCCAAGTGAACAAAGCCTTGCAAGGAAAAAGAAAAAGTCCAAAACACTTCACAAAACCCCCCCAGGAAAATCACCAAAACAGACCCAAAAGCCAAAAACAAGGAAAATAAGACCTCAGTGTAAACGAAACTTAAAGGGAACCTGTCACCAGATTTGTAACTATAAGCTGCGGTCACCATCAGTGAGCTCATATACACAGCATTCTAAAATACTGTATATAAGAGCCCAGGCCACTGTGTAGAACGTAACAATCACTTTATAATACTCACCTGAAAGGCAGTGCGGTGCAGACTGGTCGGATGGGTGTCTTCGTTCTCCAGGTGCGGCGCCTCATCTTTTGGCCATCTTTGTCCTCCTCCTTCTGAATCCTGGGTGTCCTATGTCATCCACACTCACTGGCATTGAGGTCCTGCGCAGGCGCACTACAGTAAAATTGATCTTCCCTGCACAAGGATGTTTGATATTTTGGTCCATACCTCGAAACGCGTAGACCTATGGAATAAAAGAATTATTAATTAATCAACAATTCTACAACTTTTCTGGCAAAAGCGCGGCTTTGAAGACTCATCCACCTGGGGCTGCGGCAGCCTCCATTATCTTATGCTATCTGTGGTGGTTGTGACCCTCACAACCACATTAGGTGAATGTATATTGTTATACATTGCCCTTCTGTTTATCTGGGAAGACCCTATCAGCGCTTCTGTTTTCTAGTTTTATGTGACTTATCTGAAATTTGGCTGTTTTACTAAGTCTGGAGATACTTTGACCGCAACACAAGATGTGCGGCCAAAGATCACTCTGGATTGCCGCTACACCGCAGCACCATATAAGTGAATGGGATCACGTGGTCCCCACATAGCTTTCTCATGAGCCAGATCAGACACCCCCATACTTTGCACTGACGAGGGGCAAGCACCCCGAAACACCGTGTCTGCAAATTGGGATTCTGATCTGGCTTATATATCCTGAGTCATATTGCAAAGGATTGTTGAAAATCCACTTGTGACTTTTAGGATCGCTACTTCCAATAGGTGGCGCTGTGCTAGAGTTTGTCTCCTTTACTGGAGAGACAATTTGAATATTTCCCAGAGGGGCATTGCAGCTATAAGTCCCCTTACCTGGCAGCCAGACTGGCTTGCAAAGTCTCCTTAAGGAGAATAGTGTTCCCCCGTGGTCCCCACATAGCTTTCTCATGAGCCAGATCAGACACCCCCATACTTTGCACTGACGAGGGGCAAGCACCCCGAAACACCGTGTCTGCAAATTGGGATTCTGATCTGGCTTATATATCCTGAGTCATATTGCAAAGGATTGTTGAAAATCCACTTGTGACTTTTAGGATCGCTACTTCCAATGGGTGGCGCTGTGCTAGAGTTTGTCTCCTTTACTGGAGAGACAATTGGGATCACATCGCGATTCTAAGAATACTGCGACCACAACAAGCAAGAGGGAAAAAGTCTAACTCAGTTGTGTCAAAGCCAAAGTCTCCGTATAGCCTCAGCCTTACAGCAAAACCAGAGGTGAAAGATAGTCATGCGAAAGCAAGTCGCTAAAGGTTTTTGGTCACGTTTTCTTGGAGAGCTTCTGTCTTGCGACACGTTGCTATACAGCCCCATCCTAAACTGCACTTTGATTGACTATTTCTTTTTTTTCATTATAAACCCTTCGGCCGCTCATATGTTCAGTCTTCTGGTTCTTTTTTTACACCTCAGGTTTCGAAAAGTTCTTGGTGGATAAAAAAAAGTCACTTCTATAAAGCAGATCCCAATGGAAGCCACAATCCAATGAAACAGGAAAAAACTCCTCTAAAACCCCTTCAGGAAATGTAATTTTTTTTTAATGCCTCAAAAAAACACTTCATTCAGAGGTTTAAGGGGGCTTTACACACAACGACGTCGCTAACGAGGCCGGATGTGCGTCACGAATTCCGTGACCCCAACGACATCTCGTTAGCGATGTCGTTGCGTGTAACAGGGCCTTTAGAGAAAAGCAAAGCAAAAAAAAATAAGACTAGAGCCCCATAAGGAGAGGTAACAAAGAGCTGTATGTGAACATCGAGGGCTCAGGGGATCAGATTGGGCATAAAAATGTCAAGATATGAAGAAAACAGTAGGGAAAACTCTGATAATCTGCTGCTGATCATGATGGATCCGCCCATAGCTGCCTCTCTCTTTGTATCTTCTTTGCACCGTATAGTACTATACATTCCATGAGCTGACATTAACCGTCCCCCGAAACATGGGAAATGGATCCAATGCCGAGTGATGACTTTCCCTTTCTGTCTTTACTGGTCTGCGTGTTGTGTGTTATTGGGTGTATTGGTTTCATGTATTTGGCAGGTGCTGGACAGCGAGTTGGAGAACGTAGAGGACTATGAGGGACTGTCGGACTTCTGTCGAACATTCAAGCTGTATAGAGGCCGATCCCAAGATGAGGCTGAAGATCCATCAGTGGTTGGAGAATTTAAGGTGAGCCGCCGAGGAGGATGACAGTCCATCCTGCGCCCTCTTCTTCATGTGGTTTCCGAGATCCACAAGGACTGCTCTGATGACCTTTAACTAATTTGTATGTGGTATAAGAGTTTAAATCCCAGTTATGGTTAGAACCAGGAAGACCTTTAGCCATATTTACCTATTTTGTGTATGAGATTAATCGGGTGCAGTCTTAGCCCTGCCCCTGAGTAACCTAGTCACATCTCATTTCTTTTAGCAAACCAGCCCTGAGTCAATAATATGTCGGAGAGTGGTCCCTTCTATTTCTGGTGTCAGGAGATCACAGCTCAGGGCTTCATACACACTTGCTTAGGTTAATACTGCTGACTGTGCAGATTCTCCTTTATCCAGCATTGCTAGGGTTAAGTAGATCCTCTGGTCTCCTGAACTCTGAATGAAATCTAGAGCCAGCTGTTCTGTATTGCTAATTAGCTCTGCTATGAAAACTTCTCTCCAAGCCTAGGTAATCCCTGGTGATAGTTTCTGCTATACTTACCAGTAGAGGGAACATGTGAGCTGTGGACCAGGAAGCCATTCAGAGAACATTTGCTGGGTGATGGCTGTGTTGTTTTCCCTCCCTTAGTCCTTTTTTGGTTTTGCCCCTCTGGTCTGTTCCTCATTATTACCTCTTTTTGTTTGTAGTGCTTTATACTCGTATGATTGCTGTTTATCTTACCCATCTGTCTTATCCTTTCTGTGTCTTTAAACTAGAGCGGTATGGAGATAAGGTATGCACACCAGTGACTATGCAAGGGAAATACATGTAATAGCAGAAACTGCTGTGTGAATACTGACATGAAAAATCCAATAGCTATATGTAAGAGTGAAATGTGAAAAATGGAACCTGCATTACTGCCATGAACATAGGAATAAACAGAAATTTAGCTACTGAATTGATGAATGCAATAGAGCCCCAACACTACGCCAAAGTATTTCTCTACGTTGGGGTCCCTAGCTTGTGTGTGTCCTCTCATGCAGTTAAAAAACTTACCGTGTATGGGACGCTGAGACCCAGGCTATTTATGCGTATCATGTAGATTGGCAATAGGTGTGAGTGGGGAGGGTTCACAAACGAAAAACTACTAACAAATAGGAATAACGTTTGGAACACCATTCTAAGTATGAACTGGGTGCAAAAACCTAAAAAAACATCACTATGGGGAGATAAGGTATGCACACCAGTGACTATGTAAGGGGAATACATGAAATAGAAGAAACTGCTGTGTGAATACTGACTTGAAAAATCCAATAACTATATGTAAGAATGAAATGCAGGTTCCATTTTTCACATTTTCATTCTTACAAATAGCTATTGAATTTTTCATGTCAGTATTCACACAGCAGTTTCTGCTATTCCATGTATTCCCCTTCCATAGTCACTGGTGTGCATACCTTATCTCCCCATAGTGATGGTTTTTTAGGTTTTTGCACCCAGTTCAGACTTAGAATGGTGTTCCAAACGTTATCCTTATTGTTAGTTGTTTTTCGTTTGTGAACCCTCCCCAACCACACCTATTGCCAATCCATATCATACGCATAAATAGCCTGGGTCTCAGCTTCCCATACACGGTAAGTTTTTTAACTGCATGAGAGGACACACACAAGCTAGGGACGTTATTCCTTATTTATTTTTTAAACTAGAGTGGGACTAGCGTTCCTGCTGCCCTGCGCACTATACAGGGCTGAGTCCAGGGAAAAGCAGGGATAGGCACGTGATCGGCAACAGGGTGAAATAACACATATAGGGACATTAGTGACTGCAGGGATCAGTCTCAGGTGAGTTTAGAAGGTGACCCTGCTCCCCTTTCCCTAGCACAAGGGCCTCTGTTCTATCATGTAACCTGTGTTGCGGCACTTGCCGGAGGTTCCCGTGTACCGGGCAGAACCCCGGCAGTCACTGTGTGACATAACAGCTATGTCATGACCAAGCAATTTCCCTAAATCATAGTGATCCTATATATAAACAGTTCTTGCAGTTGGGGTATGTTCACATGTCACAGAAATGTTGAAGATTTTGCTTTTTTGTTTATGCATACGAAAAAAAACCCGCAGTCAGATCTATAAGGAGGAGATTTGAAGAAATCTCATCAAAGTACTTTAAAAAATTTTCCCCATGTAAGTTGACTTGGATTTAAGACTCTGCATTGTATTAATTTCTCTTGTAGATTTCACCATCACTTCTTTCAACCATGAAATGAGCAGCGAACGCCAACCAAAATCTGGTGCAAAATCTGTATTTTCCATTTCTGGCTTTTGCTGCTTTTTTTTGTGTTCACATTCCATCATTCCGGATGCAGCACATTTGCTGTGGATTTGCAATGCAGATTCCATCCTGTGTAATCAAGTGGACTGGATTATCAAAACCCCATTACTGATGACTAGGGATGGGCGAACACAAACTGTAAAGTTCGGTTTGTCACTTGAACAAAGCTTGTTGAAAGGTTGCAGAGCAGCCAATCAGCAAGCTTTTAGGCTGTGGGCACTTCCGGAGCCATAGTAGCCATTGCAGGTATTGGCATGGCTGTGATTGACCGGGGATATCACAAGAAAAAAAAAAGAAGCTTATAGTTAAAGCAGGACATACTTACTAGTCTCTGTGGTGTGACTGTGGATAATGCTTCCGGGTTCGCTCATTACATCTTATACATATTCACTGCTCCCCCCACTTACCCTCTGTGATAGCGTCTGTGATTGACTGCAGTCAGACCGCCAGCGCCTCTAATTGGTGGCCCTCAAAGAGGCTGTCTGCCCGAGTATGATGTAAAAATACATATTTTAAAAAAAATGATGTACGGTCCCTCGTATATGTGGTGCCCCTGAGTGTCAGGTGCCACAGGGTACTACATCTAACCCCAGGATTCATGGAAGACCAGTGCTGGTAAACACCACAACACACACACACTAATCCACGCCCTTTTCCCCACACTGGGTGACAGGCTAGAGACGGAACTGATGGATGGTCACCTATTGGTCGGAACTCATCCAATCCACTAGTCAGAAACCTGGGAGGAGGAGGGGCTAGTGAGGGAATTGATGGGAGACGGACATCTTGTGGGACAGAAACGAAAAACAGAGAAGTTAGTAAGATGGGAAACCGGTTAGACGTGAAGTCAGCAAGACGTTAAGTCAGACGTCAGTACACAGACAATGTAAAGTGACTGACTGAGTAAAAGGAGTACGGTTGCCAGGGAGAGTATGGCATGAGTACTCACTGAACCGAGCACCGGCGGGTGCAGAGCCCTAGATAGGAGGGCGCTACAAGCTCACCTGTTAACAATCTGCCCGGTGAGGGGACCATCAAGGACCTCATCGACTTTAGTGTCCTGGGCACAACAGCAAAGAGGGAACCTGGGAACGGGGACAGAAGTCCAACACAAGAAAGGTTCAAGCTGCATGGCATACGGACCAAGACAGTGATAACAGGAGGGGACCCTACAAACAAGCCCTACAGGCCACCGGGACCCACCAACAACAGATGGGTGCATGGAAGTAAAGCTCACCAGGTCACTACACCGGCACTGGGACAAAGGGAATAACGGATTGGTAGAAACCAGCATCAGCCGGGCTGCAGCAACTCCAAACCAGTGAGGAAAGCACAAGTTAAACCACAGCCCCTGTGTTGTCTGAATTCTTCCCATACGTTTGCATCACACGATACTACAACCATCATCATCCTCCCCTGGGGCCCAGCTCTACTTGCAGAGAGCCATAATATCCAAGCTGCCCAATACCATCAGCCCCAGCAGAGAGAGGCTTTGCAGCGTTTGCTTCACACATATAGCCGCATACCGCAAGTGGCGTCACGAAAAACACTTAATTTTTATTTTTCATTTTTCCCTTTTGTACAAAATTCCCATTTACAAGCAACCCCCAAGGTCACGGAACCGGCAACGGCCACCCGTGATACATCCCAGTGAATACAAGGCCCAGGACAAGGCCCAGGACCAAGTACCCCAAATCCCTGGGTCGAGTTTTATATATATATATATATATATATAGCCCTGTGCATGAGTTTTGTTTGTGAAACATGAAATGCTGCAGCCCTGGCTTCCCCTCCTTCTCCAGTCACAAACAATGACAACAGAAGTCTGATGGAGCTTCTGGCCCGCTAGCTTGTGTATATTTTTATACACACCCTCTCCCTCACTCTCCAGCCATTGGAATGAAGACAGCTGCACTTTTATCTCCGTCAGCCCCTCCCTTCTGACTACGACTTAGGTCTTAGGGTACCGTCACACTTTAGCGACGCTCCAGCGATCCCACCAGCGAGCTGACCTGGTCAGGATCACAGGTGCGTCGCTACATGGTCGCTGGTGAGCTGTCAATCAGGCAGATCTCACCAGCGACCAGTGACCAGCCACCAGCCAGCAGCGACGCATGGAAGCTATGCTGTGCTTGGTAACTAAGGTAAAAATTGGGTAACCATGCGCTTGGTTACCCGATATTTACCTTAGCGCTGGCTCCCTGCACTCCTAGCCAGAGTACACATCGGGTTAATAAAGCAAACTGCTTTGCTTATTTACCCGATGTATTCTCCGGCTACGTGTGCAGGGAGCAGGGAGCCAGCACTGGCAGCCTGAGAGCGGCGGACGCTAGTAACCAAGGTAAATATCGGGTAACCAAGCAAAGAGCTTTGCTTGGTTACCCGATATTTACCTTGGTTACAGCTGGCTCCCTGCTCCCTGCACATTCAGATCGTTGCTCTCTCGCTGTCACACACAGCGATATGTGCGTCACAGCGGGAGAGCAACGTCCAAAAAATGAAGCAGCACTGTGTGTAACGAGCGGCGACCTCACAGCAGGGGCCAGATCGCTGCTCAGTGTCACACACAGCGAGATCACTAATGAGGTCACTGCTGCGTCACCAAAACCGTGACTCAGCAGCGATCTCGCTATGTGAGAAGTACCCCTTACTGCTGCTGATGAAGAGAGGGGTTCAGAGTGCGCCTCCTGCCCCAGAGCTGCTCCATCCTCTCTCCACTTCAATGGGGCTTCAGCAGAGTCCCTCTGACTAATGCCAGAACTGACAGATGGCCAGTCCGGCCCTGGACATTACTAAGGCTGAATTTCACCTCAGAATGTTACACATCTTTTGGGGGCAACTGAAATACTTGAAATTTGCGGGAAATGAACATTTCTGGGAACAGTTTGGAGAAGCTGGTGAAGTTGAAGATATTCACTCATCTTTACCATCTTACATAACCGTTCAGGCGATTCTTACATAACAGCCATTATGTCAGTGACTCACTCATGGAAATATCACTGGAGCCCCCGTGTTTTGTGACTCTTCATTTCGCAGCCTCAGTTTTTGTAACTGGAGCAAAACCAGTACATGTAATATCAACCAGCATTTAATAGAGGCTTATCTGAGGATTACGAGATGAGCATCAACGTGAGGATAAATCTGTAACACTCATTATCTAGAAGGAAAAATGTGACACGGCCAAAGGAAAATAAGACGACAATGAAAGAGGAGAAGACGGGGGTCCCAGCGCGCCCCGGAGCCTTGACTGGAAGACGTGAGCGGCACACATGGGCAGGACCACCGCCATAAACCAGTCATCGCCCATTCCCACTGGACTCGGTCCAATGCTCTCTCCCTTTGGTTAAAGTCCAGATGTATAATTCATAGATTGATATTATTAACAGATAATACCGATAATATTCATGCACCCACATTGGAGACGATCAGGGGCGTCACTGGAGCCTGTGTACGTATTCTTCATGTACACACATAGCAATAACACAATGTCTGACCAATATTTGCATTTTCCCCCTTCTACAGCCTGCTGCTATGATGTCTCCCAGACACAGCACCCACAGGCATGATGGATTGTTGTCCTCCTGTCTCTATATAGCACATATTCAGAAATAGCAGCAGCATGGAGGACATTACACAGCAGTGATGAGCAGTATAGCTGTGAATTCAGCAGCATGGAGGACATTTTAAAGCAATACTCAGCAGTGTAGCTGTGAATCCAGCTCTGGGAGGAGCTAAACTCTTCCATTCCATTGCTTTTAAGTAAGACATTATACAGTATCACTTACCAGTGTAGCCATGAACAAGCACTGGTGGGAGACAAACATTCACTATAAAGCAGTAGCAGCATGGAGGACATTATACAGCAGTACTCAGCAGTGTAGATGTGAATCCAGCAGTAGCATGAGCTAAACTCAAGCATTTTGTTACTGTTAAGTAAGACATTAGTAGGAGATTATACAGCAGTAATCAGTAGTGTAGACATAAATACAGCACTTGGGTGAAATAATCACCTTATAGAAAGTGGTAGCCGCATGCAGGAAATTATATAGCAGTAATAAGCAGAGTAGCTGTGAATCCAGCTCTTCCAACTCTTCCATTCCTTTGCCTTTCCGTAAGACATTATACAGAATTACTTACCAGTGTAGCCATGAATCCAGCACTGGTGGGAGACAAACTTTCACTATAAAGCGGTAGCAGCATGGAGGACAATTCACAGCAGTACTCAGCAGTGTTGACATAAATAGAGCACTTGGGGAAAAAAAAATCACTTAATTGAAAGCAGTGGCAGCATGGGGTACATTATGCAAGAATTCTGAGCAGTGTTGCTGTGGATTTAACGCTGGGTGATAATCACTTGCTTCAACGCAGCAGCATTGAAGATTTGCACCAATAATGTGCAGTGTATCTGTGAATCCAGCACTGGAATCAGATAATCACATACTAGAAAGCAGCAGAATGGAGGACAGTAATAAGGAAGGCTGAGCAGTGTAGCTGTGAATCCAGCACTGGAATTAAATAAACATGTACTAGAAAGCAGCAGCATGGAGGACATTAATAAGGAAGGCTGAGCAGTGTAGCTGTGAATCAAGCACTGGGATGAGATAAACATGTACTGGAAAGTAGCAGCATGGAGGACATTACACAGCAGTGCTGAGCAGTGTAGCTGTGAATCCAGCACTAGGGTTGATAAACACTTAATAGAAGAAGCACCATGAAGAATAGTATACAGCAGCACTGTATAGAGACTCACATTCATCAACCCCTTTAGGTACTCACTTAAAGGGAACCAAACATCAGGATTTTCGTGTATAAGCTGCAGCCAGTGCAGTACTGGCACTATCATGCACAGTGTGTACATACCATAAGGGGGCAGCTCGGGTGTTTAGGCAGTGAAATACAACTTTCTAAAGTTTGAAATTTCGTGCACTTTTTGATTGACGTGTGCACCTCTGCAGATAATGTCCGGGCGGGTTATGCAGGAGTTCCCCGCCCCCCCATCAGCCTGTTCCTCCCTCTCTCCTGATGTCCGGGCGGGTTATGCACGTGTTCCCCGCCCCCCCGCGCCGCCTGTTCCTCCCTCCCTCCCTCTGGCTGTATGTAAATATCTAATCTTCAGAAACATGGCGCCGGAGTGGGCCTCTGCGCATAGCGCTTATCTCCGGCGCCATGTTTCTGAAGCCCCCGCATTACACAACTTGGTGTCTGAGAGGGCGGTGCCACAGCGATGTCACACCGGCTGGTGTGTTGGCCCGGTGTCCTGGGGCGGCACGATACAGGAGCAGCAGGTAATCGCGTCCTCCGGTCAGCTGTTCTGTCCTGTTCTAATCGCTCGTGCTCCCGCGGTCACAACGGGCTGTGAAGAAACGAGGGCGCATGCGCCGCCCTCTCAGACACCAAGTTGTGTAATGCGGGGGCTTCAGAAACATGGCGCCGGAGATAAGCGCTATGCGCAGAGGTCCACTCCGGCACCATGTTTCTGAAGATTAGATATTTACATACAGCCAGAGGGAGGGAGGGAGGAACAGGCGGCGCGGGGGGGCGGGGAACACGTGCATAACCCGCCCGGACATCAGGAGAGAGGGAGGAACAGGCTGGTGGGGGGGCGGGGAACTCCTGCATAACCCGCCCGGACATCAGGAGAGAGGGAGGAACAGGCTGGTGGGGGGGCGGGGAACTCCTGCATAACCCGCCCGGACATTATCTGCAGAGGTGCACACGTCAATCAAAAAGTGCACGAAATTTCAAACTTCATAAAGTTGTATTTCACTGCCTAAACACCCGAGCTGCCCCCTGATGGTATGTACACACTGTGCATGATAGCGCCAGTATTGCACTGGCTGCAGCTTATACACGAAAATCCTGATGTTTGGTTCCCTTTAATTTCACAGTCCTTCAGTTATTAACAACTGTGAAATAATGACTAGACTTTATATTTTACACCGTAAACCTCGTCAGGCTTGGTGACCTTTTGAATAAAAATTTGGCTCAACAGATGTCTACTCTGGTTTTCGCGCTACAGTGTCATTGTGTGTAATGTATGATGGGCAGCCAACCTATGAACCCTTGCTATAGGTGATCACAGGATGGAACTTTCGATGTGTAATTTTGGAACTACTGAAAGTTTTTCTCCAAGGTCAACGTGAATGTCCATCCATAGTTGATCAGGTGTTACCTACATGTGATCTTCAGACTGGCCACAGATGTTAATTAACCACTTTTTTCCTACTTTACTGGGATTTTAGGGTTCCTTTAAAATCTACTCTATACCTGAGGATCCATCAGTTCCAACACCGCCTCGACAATTCGTTCAACTCCCAGCCAAAGGGTTACAAGAGTGCCTGGTGAGGGTCTACATCGTCCGTGCATTTGGCCTGCAACCCAAGGATGCAAATGGCAAGGTGAGCAACACGAACGGTGGAATCTCTTACACAAATAATAAAAAACATAAAATATAAAAAAATCCTAAAAAAAAATATATTTGTAAAAAAGCTGTCTAAAATAACATCAGAAGCAATATACATAGGGAATTTTGATCCAAACCTGTTGATTTATTTTTTATAAACTGCCTTCAACTCGATCTCGAGCCATGGAGGATGAACGCTCTGTAGGAAGATCGATTTTGTGCAGCCTAGATAGGTCCACCAGGGTCTTTTCCACCGAGATAGGTCCATCAGTGTCTTATCCACCTAGATAGGTTTACCAGGGTCTTCTCCACCTAAATAGGTCCTCCAGTATCTTTTCTGCCTAGATAGGTCCACCAAGGTCTTCTCTACCCAAATAAGTCCACCAGGGTCTTCTCCACCTAGATAAGTCCACTAGGATCTTCTCCGCCTAGATAGGTCCACCAGGGTCTTCTCCGCCTAGATAGGTCCACCAGGGTCTTCTCCACCCAGATGGCCAGTAGTAGGCTATGTGCGCACACTGCATGTTTGTGGTGACCACAAAGATGCAGCATTTTTGGCCCCAAAAAGCGCACCCGCGGCAAAAAACGCATGCAAAAAAAGAATGTGTTTTACCACGTTTTTGCCCAATGCATTTTTTAAGTCAAACCTATTGATAGATAGAATAGATAATAAGAAAGAATATATAGAAATAACAGAATAGCTTGATAGAGGGATAGCTAGCTTGGCCAGCTGTTTTTTTTTTTTAATTTTTGGGGGGTAAAAAAATGACGTGGGCCCCCCCCATTTTTCATATCCAGCACAGGAACACCAGCAGCTGCAGGCTGCAACCCTCAGTTGTCTGCTGTACCTTGGCTGGTTATGAAAAATAGAGGGGATCCCATGTTTTTTTTTTTATTATTTGATTTATTTATTTTTTTTTAAAATGATGTAGGGTCCCCCCCATTTTTCTAAAACCAGCCAAGGTACAGCAAACACCTGGGGGTTGATATTATTAGGGTGGGAAGGGCCATGATTATATGGCTCTTTCCAGTTTAACAATAACAGCCCGCAGCCACACCAGAAGCGATTCTGGCACTGGACACGGCTCTTCCCGTTGCCCTGGTGCAGTGGCAATTGGGGTAATAAGGAGTTAATGACAGCACACAGCTACCACTAAGCCCTGGATTAGTAATGGCAGGCGTCTATGATACCCCCCCATCACTAATCTATAAGTGAAAGTAAATAAACACAAACACCCAAAAAATCCTTTATTTGAAATAAAAGACAAAAAGCCCCCTCTTTCACCACTTTATTAACCCCAAAAAACACCCCTGCAGGTCCGACGTAATCCACACAAGGTCCAATGATGCCTACAGCACTGCTACATCTGGAGCTCACAGCGAGCGCCATATAACATGGCAACTGAAGTGAGCCGCGCCATCAGCAGTGATGTCACTCAGGTGAGTTGCGGTCACAGGTTTCCAGCTGTGGTCGCGACTAACCTGAGAGACGTCATCGCTGATCGCGCAGCTCAGTCGCTGCCTGAAACGCACAGAGGGAAATCATGTTTTATGGCCCTCTCTGTGAGCTTCAGATGTAGCAGAGCTGGAAACATTATGGGACCTCGTGTGGATTACATCAGGGTGAAAGAGGGGGCTTTTAGTCTTTTATTTAAAATAAAGAATTTTTTAGTTGTTTGTATTTATTTACTTTCACTTACAGATTAGTGATGGGGGGGTCTCATAGATTTTATAAGCTTTAAATTAGTAAAAGTATTATTTCATTTTTTCAAGGAAACTTACAAAACTTATTTTTTTAGGGCTTTATTCAGGTTTATAGTGACTTTTAGGGAGCCTATATATTGGAAAACCCCAAAAAGTTATACCATTTAAAAGACTGTATCCCTCAACATATAATAATAATAATAATAATAATAATAATAATCTTTATTTCTATAGCGCCAACATATTCCGTAGCGCTTTACAATTCAGGAGGATCATATACAAACAAGTAACAGTTATAGAAATACAATATTTAGAGGGGAAAAAAAAATACAACCCTGCTCGTGAGAGCTTACAATCTACAATGAGATGGGGGGAGAGGCAAGGTTCAAGTTCTTATTTACAATGACAATCCAACCATCTCACGGAAATGGGGCTGGATAATGGTTTCCTGGACCAGTGGGCCCGAGCCTTGAGATGCCTTTGGGTGCCATGGAGTTTGATGTGGAGTTATGTTGTGAGAGGTTGTAGAGGGACTATGTGAATCGAATCTGATTAGGGAGTGTGATAGGCCGCCCTAAAAAGATGCGTCTTTAGGGTGCGTCTGAAGCTGAGTAAGTTGTGATTTGTCCTAACTTCTTGGGGTAGAGCGTTCCAGAGGGTTGGTGCAGCTCGGAAGAAGTCTTGGATCCGGGAGTGGGAGGTTCGAATTAGTGTGGATGTTAGTCGAAAGTCGCTTGCAGAGCGTAGAGAACGGGTGGACTGATAGACAGAGAGGAGGTTGGAGATGTAGGGGGGTGCTGCACTGTGGAGAGCTTTGTGGGTGAGAACAAGCAGTTTGCATATGCAAAACTGCTGTCAGGTAGCTCGTTAACTCTGTAGCAGCTTTTGGGAAATTAATGCAATGGGGAATTGCCGGATAATAAAATGTTATTTTTACTACCTACATGTTGCTAACTTCTGAACATACCCCTATATTTGGAATACTCAGCCATCAGGACACCACAATCATAATTTCAGTGCTTTTTCAGGATAAAAATGAGTCCTCTGTTAGCCATCTAGATGCTTTAGTCACTTTTGATAGCAGCAACTAAATGGTTAACGGCCAAGGTTGGTGCAGAGTATCAGCTATAGTGTACAGACGACAGTTTCAGTATTTTCACCCACGCAGAATATTTACTTATAGCTCAGGTCAGTTTTAAGTCAAATTGGTGGTAATTAGTTCTAGTATATTAGAATTATTCTCTTTTTTCCCCAAATTTTTGGAGGCCGAGGGAAGCCAAATTTCGATAAAGGTTTCTGTTAATAAAGCAGCCGTGATATGAGTATTAATATTTACTTTTTGATTGTTTTCTGCTTCCTTTTCAGTGTGACCCCTACGTAAAGATCTCCATTGGCAAAAAGTCCCTCAACGATCAGGAGAATTACATCCCGTGCACCTTAGAACCTGTTTTTGGAAAGTAAGTTGTTAATATTTCCGTTTCTGTATAATTTAGGTTTAGCATGGGACTGTGGATGACAATGGTGATGTGTGCACATATAAAGCAAGACTACATATCAAGATGGAACCAACAGGATTTAGTGTGGTTTGAAGAGCTAAAACCAAGCCCCAATAAATAAGCAATTTCAATGTATACAATATCTTTTAGACTTTAGTTTTATTACCAGCTTAATATTGTTTTTTAGTATTTTAGGCCTTTTTATCAATTTTGTAAACACCTGTCACACATTGTGTTTGGCGCTAAACTCGTCAAGTGTTATGGTGGCATCAGACATTGTTCAGACTATGCTGTCTCTGGAGCACAGGCAGGCTTGGGCGTTGACCAGCTGTGTGCTCATTACTGATCGGGCTAGTTTGCTGGTTAACTTTTGGATCAAATGTAGCTGGAGACCTATCACAGTTACTCCCTGCCTTTTTTTAGATGGTAGAATGTGTCTTCCTATGCCGACTATAGCTTTTGCTAATCCTGTTCTTCTGCTGTTGCGTTTCTGTTGCTGGTGATTTTCTGTGTGCCACTTGGTGTGCTGTGGAAATTCTCTCGTTGTCTGGTTATTTCAGTCTTCCTCTTTAATTCCTCCTGATCACAGAGTGTGTTATATCTCTGTGTGTGCTAGCTGTGTGAGAGAGTTTTGATTTCCTCTGTTTGTCCATATCTGAAGGTTCAACCACTCTTGTCCCAGTCCTTCCATAGGGTGGGTGAGAGGGGATATTAGATCAGGGCTGACGAGGAGCAGGGCAAGGAAGGTGGTCCAGACATCTTCACCATTAGAGGTATCTCTGGGAGTAGGTACAGCTAGGGCTCCCTAGTTTGAGGGCCAGTCTAGGAGCCTTGGTCCCCTGCTTTCCCCTCACACCCTGTTACAACACCTCTCTGACAAACTGTGAACTAAGCAGCTCTCTCTTTACCCTTCACAGCAGAAACTCCCATGATCTTTCATACCAAGCCTATTTGTCATACATGTATGCTGTGACCCTACTAAATATTATTAGTTACTTCAAAGTAAATTTTCCAGCCAAGAACTTGGAGAATTTTCATATCTGCAAATATTCTGTGTCTGTACAATGTCCAAACCTTTTCCTGCCTTGGGTTGGGACATCTGTACTTTCGAAATTTGTTGGAACCTGTCATGATATCTCAATAGTCACTGGTTTCAGGCCTCTTTGCCGTCATTGTGCATGGAGTATGTCGAAATTAAAAGTTTGGATTTTGTCTTCCACGTTCCTCAGGATGTTTGAGTTGACCTGCACTTTGCCGTTGGAGAAAGACCTGAAGATCACGCTGTACGACTATGACATGCTGTCTAAGGATGAGAAGATTGGAGAGACGGTCATAGACCTGGAGAATCGGTTCCTTTCCAAATTTGGGGCTCGATGCGGCCTACCACAAACATATTGCATGTATGTATCGTTGATCAGGAAATTCACAATGGCATCTTGTCATCTTGAGACGTTACATCTTAAGATTTGGCGCATTGAGATAAATTAAAATGCCAAATGGTTTGACTACAGAAATTCCAAAACCTCATGAATTACTCACTCGGCCATCACTTGCCCATCTGTGCAGCTCCATTCTGGCCAAGGTGTCCTTTTTGGTCCAGTCACCAGTGCAGTCTTCACTGGGACACCATTGGCATCTTTGGAGTCTTTGGTGGCCCACATTTTCCACACTTTTTGGGCTGACTAGGCTCTGACAGTATGCGTAGGCCAAATATGATAGGTTCAAATCTGGCAAAATATCATCCAACCAACCAAGATTTTGGTGGATTCATGCAAACATAAAAAAACAGGCCAAAAAATCAGGCTCAGACCAATCTGATTTTATGGTGAAATTTTAGGTGATTTTGACTCGCTTGGAGGCGATTTGATCATCTCTGACTTCTCCAGTTGACACTTCTACAGTTTTCGGCGCGGTTCACACACATACAGTGCTCTACGCCAGGGTTTCCATCGGAATTTTTGAAAATCTGTATTCTAGCAGGATTACCTGCGGAGCCCAGATGGAGCCACTCACGTGAATGAGGATGCCAGAGTCACTTTGGACACTTTCTGGCCACTGTCCATTATCTGTCTACTACAGTACTGTCCGCTTTCCCTTCTGGTATTATTCATTTGTTCCAGACATAAGCAGAAAGCAAAAAGGCAAATGGCCAAAGTGTCTCATTCGGCTTCATTCTCGTGAGTGGCTCCACCTGGGCTTTGTCGGAGTTCCGTCTGAATAGTTTTTCAGAGATTCCGATGGAAACCCCAACCATAGTACTCACCGGACAGCACTATATTAGTGTGAACCTAGCCTTATACAGTACAATTGAAAAAGTATTCATACCCTGTGAACTTTTCACACATTGTTTTCGCGTTACACCCACAAAGTTAAATGTATTTTATTGGAATTTTATGTGATACCAATACTAGGTACAAATATTTGAGAAGTGAAAAAAAAGATACCTGGTTTTCCAAATATTTTACAACTATAAATCTGAAAATTGCGTTGTGCGTTTGTATTCAGTCCCCTATAGGATTATCCCCTAAATAAAATCCTGAGTGACCAATTGCCCCCAGAAGTCACATAATTAGCACATTGAGTTCACCTATGTGAAATGTCTTCTCATTTTAACTACAGATGTTCTGTGAAGGTCTCAGAGGTTTGTTTGAGAATATCAGGGACCAAAAGCATCATGTAAACCAAGGAACACACCAGACAGGTCAGGGATAAAGGTGTGGAGAAGAGTAAAGGAGGGTTAGATTATAAAAAAAATGGCCCAAGGTCTGAACATCTTATGTAGAACTGTTCAATCCATCATTCAAAAATGACCTACCAAGACATGGCCGTCCACAGAAACTAACATCCCAAGAAGGAGAACACTAATGAGAGAAGAGCAGCAAGGCCCATGGTCACTGAAGAAGGCACAGAGATCACAGCTCAGGGGGAGAATCTTTCCACAGGACAATTATTAGTTGTATACTCCATAAAATCTGACCTTAATGGAAGAGTGGCAAAAAGACAGACATTTTTGAAAGCCATAAGAAGACCCATTTGCAGAGGACACAGCGAGTATGTGGAAAAAGGTGCTATGGTAAGAAGAGACCAGAGTAGGACTCTATGGTGGACACAGTGTGTTGTGGAAAACAATAACCCTGCACATCACCCTGAAAGCACCATCCCCACAGTCATACATGGCGGAGGCAGCATCCTGCTGTGGGGAGGATTTTTTTCAGCAGGGGCTGGGAAGCTGGTCAGAGATGATGGGAAGATGTATGGAGCTAAATACAGGGCAATTCTGAAGGAAAACTAACACTGCACAATGCACATCACCCTGAAAACACCATCCCCACAGTCACACATGGTGGAGGCAGCATCCTGCTGTGGAGAGAAATGTCTCTTCAGCAGGGGTAGGAAAGCTGTCAGAGATGATGGGAAGATGGATGGACCTAAATACAGGGAAATTCTGGATCCTGGAGGAAACGAAACACTACATATTACCCTGAAAACACCATCCCAACAGTCATACATGGTGGAGGCAGCATCCTGCTGTGGGGAGGCTTTTCTTCAGCAGGGGCAGGGAAGTTGGTCAGTCTCACTGGGCGAGAGCGAGTGTGCAAAGAAGAAGAGGAAAATGTCACATCTAGATGAGCAAAGCTGGAGAAACTGACCTCAAATGATAGAGAAAGGTGGTCCTACAAAGTAGTGACTCAAGGGGCTGAATACTAAAGCAAGACAGAAAGGTGGTCCTACAAATTATAGACTACAGGCGGGCTGAATACAAATGCACCTCACAATTTTCAGATTTACTTGTTACATTGGGCGCCTTCGGTTTTAGTGATGGCACATGGTGGGTTGGGGGCTCGACTACAGACTTTGCACCGGAGCCAAGATACCACCTAAGAAAATAATTGGCAATTTTTTGGTTTTGGATTTAGCTCTGGACCGAACCAATGGAGGGACCACCTCCGGCCTTCCCAGCGCCTTCACATGTTCGCGCAGCAGCACAAGCACAAGCTTCCAGTCTACAAGAGCAGCCGGATTTCCTTCCGGAATCATGACTACAGTGTTTCTGACCTCGGTGAGTCCTCTTGGCGCCCCTGTGATGCCCCCGATGCCGTTGACTCCACTTGTTGACTCGTGTACCCCTTTCTATAGAGGACGGTAAATTCCCTAATCCCCATCTGGGTCCCCTGGAGGAGCGCCTCGCCCTACACGTCCTGCGGACACAAGCGCTGGTGCCGGAACATATCGAGACGAGGGCCCTGTACAGCCCCCTGCAGCCTGACATAGAGCAGGTAAGGGGGGGGCAGGACGCAGATGGAGGCGACCTTATTGTAACAGTCACCAGGATGAAAGGCAGCGGTTCTCTCCCCGCGGCTGATAAGAGGACGTTGAGCGCCGCGGTCAGGTGCACGGGCACCACATCTGTTACACTCCCCACGCCTCCGGATTTTACAAGCATCTGTGCAGATTTATTGGCCTCTCACAATTTCTAATATTTTCTTCCACCTTCTTATTACACAATGTTTTCATTCCTTCTTACCCAAGTGCAAAAATAACAGAATATAAATGTCAGCTCTGGAGGAAAATCTCCAGCCGGGGGTCCGGGAGGGGCAAGGGTGGACGCCATTACCTGCTCTATCCTGAGGTCAGAGATGGTGTCATGGCGAGAGGACTTGTCTGCTCATTTCACCATGTCCATTTCTGCACCATTATACTATCCTCCAGAGCTGCATTCATAATTCTGAAGGACAGAAAAGGAAAATCTACAGTTCACTCTGCTCATTGGTAAACTGATGAAGGAGAAATAGAAAAGATATATCTGTGAAAAGGTAGCTGATAGTGACTGCACCAGCAGAATAGTGAGTGCAGCTCTGGAGTATAACTCAGGATCAGTAATGTAATGTACAGTATGTACACAGTGATTACACCAGCAGAATAGTGAGTGCAGCTCTGGAGTATAATACAGGAGGTAACTCAGGATCAGTAATGTAATGTATGTATACAGTGACTACAGCAGCAGAATAGTGAGTACAGCTCTGGAGTATAATACAGGAGGTAACTCAGGATCAGTAATGTAATGTATGTACACAGTGACTGCACCAGCAGAATAGTGAGTGCAGCTCTGGAGTATAATACAGGAGGTAACTCAGGATCAGTAATGTATGTACACAGTGACTGCACCAGCAGAATAGTGAGTGCAGCTCTGGAGTATAATACAGGAGGTAACTCAGGATCAGTAATGTATGTACACAGTGACTACAGCAGCAGAATAGTGAGTACAGCTCTGGAGTATAATACAGGAGGTAACTCAGGATCAGTAATGTAATGTATGTACACAGTGACTGCACCAGCAGAATAGTGAGTACAGCTCTGGAGTATAATACAGGAGGTAACTCAGGATCAGTAATGTATGTACACCGTGACTGCACCAGCAGAATAGTGAGTGCAGCTCTGGAGTATAATACAGGAGGTAACTCAGGATCAGTAATGTAATGTATGTATACAGTGACTGCACCAGCAGAATAGTGAGTGCAGCTCTGAAGTATAATACAGGAGGTAACTCAGGATCAGTAATGTATGTACACAGTGACTGCACCAGCAGAATAGTGAGTGCAGCTCTGGAGTATAATACAGGAGGTAACTCAGGATCTGTAATGTAATGTATGTACACAGTGACTGCACCAGCAGAATAGTGAGTGCAGCTCTGGAGTATAATACAGGAGGTAACTCAGGATCAGTAATGTAATGTATGTACACAGTGACTGCACCAGCAGAATAGTGAGTGCAGCTCTGGAGTATAATACAGGAGGTAACTCAAGATCAGTAATGTAATGTATGTACACAGTGACTGCACCAGCAGAATAGTGAGTGCAGCTCTGGAGTATAATACAGGAGATAACTCAGGATCTGTAATCTAATGTATGTACACAGTGACTGCACCAGCAGAATAGTGAGTGCAGCTCTGGAGTATAATACAGGAGGTAACTCAAGATCAGTAATGTAATGTATGTACACAGTGACTGCACCAGCAGAATAGTGAGTGCAGCTCTGGAGTATAATACAGGAGATAACTCAGGATCTGTAATCTAATGTATGTACACAGTGACTGCACCAGCAGAATAGTGAGTGCAGCTCTGGAGTATAATACAGGAGATAACTCAGGATCTGTAATGTAATGTATGTACACAGTGACTGCACCAGCAGAATAGTGAGTGCAGCTCTGGAGTATAATACAGGAGATAACTCAGGATCTGTAATCTAATGTATGTACACAGTGACTGCACCAGCAGAATAGTGAGTGCAGCTCTGGAGTATAATACAGGAGGTAATTCAGGATCAGTAATGTAATGTATGTACACAGTGACTGCACCAGCAGAATAGTGATGCAGCTCTGGAGTATAATACAGGAGGTAATTCAGGATCAGTACGGAGCATTAGTTGTGCAGATCCTGCAGATTGTGTTTCTTCCTTATTTTTGTAGTATGTTATAGATTATTTATTCTTATTTCTACACTTTCTTTCCCCCTTTTTTGCTGAATGTCGCTGCTATTTTATTTATTTCCATGTTATCAGTTGTGATTAGTGTTGAGCCACCCCCCTAGTGTTCGAGTTCGGTTCGGTTCGTCGATCGGCGGCTCCATTCGACGAACGTTCGACGAACTCCTTCGGACCCCACTGAAAACAATGGCAGGCAAACACATAAAAACACATTATACATGTACACATACTGTTAATAAACATTGCCATTATACTTACAGGTCCCCGCGACGCGTCCTGCACTCTGTCTCCCTCTGATTTTCCTTCCGATAATCGCTGCGCCCTCCCGGTAACCAGCATTGATGATAGGACCTTCCGTGACGTCAAAATAGCATGTGACCAGTCACGTGTCTGTTATCTCATTGGCTACAGACTGGTCACATGGCTAGACGTCATGCTAGGTCCTGTCAGTGCATCTCTCCGGTACGCGGTGCTCGTTCCAGCATCTCCGTGTACCAGCGAGATGCTCTGGCACATGGTCGGCTCCCCGTTCCTGCATATAGGCGCTCTTTACAGAGTCAGCCCACATGCAAGGACTGGATGCCACAGCCGGTGAATAACGGACATCACCGTTGCTATAGCAACCCGCCTGTCAGCGGTGACGTTACCGCTTACAGCCCGCAGCCTCTGCTCACTCACTGAGTGATTAGACTGCACGGGAGCAGCAGCGTCTTCCTCCCATGCAGTGCTGTCTGATGTAGCAGAGCTGCATGGGTTGAAAGAGAAAGAAGACAGAAGGCCAGGATCATGGAGGGGTGAGAGGGAGTAATAAACATGGAGTCTCTAAGTGTGTCTGTGTATTTATTTCTATTGAACTTTTTTTTCTCTGTGTGGTGTCTTTTTTTTAACCCTTTATTGGAGATTCTTAATGTCCGGGTCAAATTTGAATGACATTAAGAATCTATGACTTAATACTAGCTAGTAAAACAAAGCTAGTATTAACCCATTATTACCCAGCGACCCACCCGGCTTCAGGGCAGTTGGAAGAGTTGGATACAGTGCCAGATGATGGCGCTTCTATGAAAGCGCCATTTTCTGGGGTGGCTGCAGACTGCAGTTCGCAGCAGAGGGGCCCAGAAAGCTCGGGCCAACCTGTGCTGCGGATTCCAATCCCCAGCTGCCTCGTTGTACCTGGCTGGACACAAAAATGGGGCAAAGCCCATGTTGTTTTTTTTATTAATTCATGAAATTCATGAAATAATTAAAAAAAAGGCTTCCCTATATTTTTAGTTCCCAGCCGGGTACAAATAGGCAGCTGGGGGTTGGGGGCAGCCGTACCTGCCTGCTGTACCTAGTAGAAAGAGAGAAAGAGAGAGAAAGAGAAAAAAAGAGAGAGAGAGAAAAAGAGAGAGAGAGAAAAAGAGAGTGAGGAAGAAAGAGAGAAAGGGAGAGAAAAAGAAAGAAAGAAAGAAAAAGAGAGAAAAGGAGAAAGAGAGAGGGAGGGAGAAAGAGAAAGAGAGAGAGAGAAAAAGAGAGAGAGAAAAAGAGAGAGAGAAAAAAGTGAGAAAAAGAGAGAACAAGAGAGAGAGAAAAAGAGAGAGCGAGAGAGAGGAGTGAGAGAGAAGATAGAGAGAGGAGAGAGAGAGAGAGAAGAGAGCAATGCAGCCTCATTCCATGAACTGCTCCAATTTTAGAGGTGTGTCCCGCGGCTCACAGCTGATGTCTGGCTCCTCCCCTCAGTGCATAATTAAATTAAATTATAATTATAAATAAATAATAATTATAATTTAAAATGAAAAATAAATTATTTTTTTTACCAGAGCAGCCGGGACTTGAGCTCGTGAACTAATGCTCCTTAGGCAGTAGCTCTAACCATTGAGCCACTGCCTCTAATGAGGAGCAGACGAAGATTTGTTAATCTTGACCTCTGCATTGCAGAGTGAATTCTCTGGTGACAGGGCGGCTCACTTCAGGTGCTGCATGGAGAGGACATAGAGCGCTCGTGTTCTACGAGGATTCCTGTCATCTTCATGTAGCAGAGCTGACAGTGTCGTGTGGATTACTTCGGACCTGGATTGTTGTTTGGGGATTAATAAAGAGGTAAATGAGTGGGTTTTTGTCTTTTATTCCAAATAAAGGATTTTTCGCTGTGTGTGTTTATTTACTTTCACTTACAGGTTAATCATGGAAGGTATCTCGGGGAGACGCCTGCTATGATTAACCCCGTTATTACCCCGATTGCCACCACACCAGGGCAATTCGGTATGAGCTGGGTAGAGTCCCGGGACTGTCGCATCTAGTGGATGCGGCAATTCCCGGCGGCTGCTGGCTGATATTGTTAGGGTGGTGGGCTCCCCATAACGTGGCGCTCCCCATCCTGACAATACCAGCCTCCAGCCATGTGGCCTTATCCTGGCTGGTATGAAAATTGGGGGGAACCGCAGGTTTTTTGTTTTTTTTTAATTATTTAATTATTTATTTTACTGCATTTTATAGACCTGCCCGCCGGCGGCTGTGATTGGTTGCAGTGAGACAGCTGTCACTCATCGTGGGGGCGTGTCTGACTGCAACCAATCATGGGCGCCGGTGGGCGGGGAAAGCAGGGAATACCTGATTGAATAATGAAGCGGCAGCCATTTTTTAAAAGAGGAAAAGCCGCCGGAGATTTGTGACAGCCGTGCAGCGCCGCGCCCGTGATCGGTGAGTAGGAAAGAGAGAGGGATTGTGTTGGGGACACAGGACGCATGCAAATACACAACGTGCGCACATAGCCTTACTGTGAAAAGCCACGCTTTTGGTGATCGAACCGTTATCGAACGGTAACTCGAACTGCCGAACTTGAAGCAAATCGTTCGAGTTCGTCGAACGACTCGAACGTCGCCCAAAATCACTAGAATTTGAAATTGGCGAACCTCGAACATCGCTCAACTCTAGTTGTGATATTTTTTTTCTTTTCCCCACTTTCCTTACAATGTCTTCTTTGCATTTGTAGGGCAAGCTACAGATGTGGGTGGACTTATTTCCCAAGTCTTTTGGACCCCCGGGCCCGCCATTTAATATAACACCCAGAAAAGCAAAACGGTAAGATCTAAGTGTTCTGTTCAGGGGCGCCTGATGCTTCCATCATAGTGTTGGGAATTAAGTGTCATGGAGAAAACACTGCTACGGTACATTGTAGAAACCGTAATGTAACAGTGTGAACAGGGCTTGAGAATTACTAAGGCAGGAGAATCATGGGGGGAATATCCGGTGGGGATTATCCGCCTGCCTGGGGGGAGCGGAAGAGTAAACCATCCAGGGGGACAATTACCGCCATCTCTCAGGTCAAACCCGCTGCACATGAGGCTCGCTTCTTTACCGGTGTAGCTCTGACCGGAGAGGTTAGATTTTTACTGTTGACGAGGGCTTTACTTCACATGGCAATGCTCAGATAGGATCCAGCTGAGACGATTTCATAAGGAGATAGTGAAGGGTCGTGAGAGAAGGAGTGCGGAATCGGTGGAAACCATATGAGAACATTGCACAATCAGTGTAATATGTAACCATCTTGTAAAACGCCATGTGTCATGTTCAGCCTCATCCACTGCCGGTGCCACTGTCTTCTCATGTGTATGGTAACCAGCTGTCTTCAAAGAGGTCGGATATCAGAGGAGAGGTCTTTCCAGAGTACATGCACTCACTATGACCCAGTCTTCAGCACACCCTGTGCACAATATCCTTCCACTGATCCGAGCAGTCAATCCAATCACAGTTTTTGCAATAAACCAATGTGTCAAAATCAATATAATTAGCTGAACACAACTAATATAACAAGTGGTTTCTCCAAATTCATTACAAAATGTCACACTAACTACGGGAATCTCCAAATTATTCACCTCCTCATGATAAGCTTCTTTAGTGTCCCTATTGCTGTTATGACCTACTGGTCCTCTGGCTGTTATGACCTGGTGTTCCTCTGGCTGTTATGACCTGCTGCTCCTCTGGCTGTTATGACCTGGTGTTCCTCTGGGTGTTATGACCTGCTGTTCCTCTGACTGTTATGACCTGCTGCTCCTCTGGCTGTTATGACCTGGTGTTCCTCTGGGTGTTATGACCTGCTGTTCCTCTGGCTGTTATGACCTGCTGTTCCTCTGGTTGCTATGGCCTGCTACCCCTCTGGCTGCTATGATCTGTTGTTCCTGTTGTTCCTCTTGCTGTTATGACCTGCTCTTACTCTTGCTGCTATGATCTGATGTTCCCCTGGCTGTTATGACCTGCTTTTCCTCTGGCTGTTATGACCTGCTGTTCCTTTTGCTGCTATGACCTGCTGTTCCTCTTGCTGTTATGACCTGCGGTTCCTCTTGCTGCTATGACCTGCTGTTCCTCTAACTGTTATGACCTGCTGTCCTTCATGCTGTTATGACCTGCTTTTTTTCTTGCTGCTATGACCTGTTGCTCCTCTGACTGTTATGACCTGTTGTTCCCCTGGCTGTGATGACCTTCTGTTCCTCTTGCTGTTATGACAGTAAAGAATGGTGGCAGCCTGGTGCTTTCTACAGTGAAGCATAATGGCACAGTGATATCTTGGCTTGATGATTCCTACAGTCAAGCACTGTGGGGGCTCGGTGATTCCTACAGTGCAGCATGGCAGGAGTTTGCTAATTCTTGCAGTGAAGCATGATGGGGGCTCTGTGATTCCTACAGTGAAACATGGTGGGGACTCGGCGATTCCTACACTGAAGCATGGTGGAGGCTTGGTGATTCATACAGTAAAGCATGGTGGGAGCTCTGTGATTCTTACATTGAAGCATGGTAGCAGCCTGGAGCTTTCTACAGTGAAGCATGGGGACTCAGTGATCTCTACAGTGAAGCATGGTGGGAGTTCAGTGAAGCCTACAGTGAAGCAGGTTGGGGGCCTACTGATTCCTATAGTGAAGCATGGTGCGAGCTAGGGGATTCCTACAGTGAAGCATGGTGCGAGCTTGGTGATTCCTACAGTGAAGCATGGTACGAGCTTGGTGATTCCTACAGTGAAGCATGGTGGGGGCTTCACAGTTTGAAAAGTTTTTATGTGTCTGAATTCTCTCATAAATTACAGTGCAGCCTGTTGCTCACTGTTAGTGTTTTTGCCTTGCAATCTCTGTCACCAAATTTAACACAATACACACAATAGCTGAATACACTTTTAAATGGATCTTTGCCTTGATAAGACTGTTGTACTTACTGATAAAATCCATGTCGGAATGTCTGTGTAATCCTTTGAGAAAGATTCCCTGCATCATTAAAATGATCATTTTATGAGTGCATGAATGTCTGGATTATATCTGGATTATACAGCCATTCTGACATGGATTCTCATTGTCAGTACATCAGCCTCATTGGGTCTAGGAGATGTATTTATTAATGTGTACCGCTTATATTGTGATATCTTATGACAGATTTACCTGTAAAGAACTATCTTTTTTTGTATACTCAGCGGCACTTTTTATGAGATCTTACAACGCTCCTTCCCGTTGTGTGACCGCTGGCGTGTAGCGCAGGTGTTGAGTCCGGTCATTGGGGAGTTTTTGGGCCATTTTTCGTCGTGACCTCGATTCTTCACCTTATCCATCAGTGTTTTTCTTAATGTCTCCTCCCCTCAGGTTCTTCTTGCGTTGTATCATTTGGAACACGAAAGACGTGATCCTGGATGATGTGAGCGTCACCGGAGAGAAGATGAGCGACATCTATGTGAAGAGGTGAGGAGCCGTGCGCATAAGGCCCGGTATCCGCTATAATATCACATAAAGAGGACTTCTTATTTCATGAATGAACATAAAAAAGAGCAACTTTGTAATAAATCTTATCTGAGAATTCCTCTTCTTTCTCCACCAAGACGTCTCACTATTCTCAAGGCCCTAAATTCTGTATTCAGTGAAGACGGAACATTGCATTACTGAGATTGGAGAGGACAGTTGGTGCTGATAAGATTCTATGTTCACAGCATGGGGGAGGAGCTAGAAGCAGGAGGAGGAGCTAGAAGCAGAGCTCCTCCCCTTCCATGCTACATAGAACCTTATAAGAACCAAGTGTCATCTCCTATCTCAGTAATGTAATGTTCCGTCTTCCTTGAATACAGATTTTACTTGTTTTGTGAGACCTTTGAGAATAGTGATCAGCCCTGGAGCAGAAGAACTGGATTTCTTTGAAAGAACAGGTTTTCCTGTGTAACCTGGGAGCAGCAAGATGTGGGGGCAGAGACCGATTCCATTGATTTGTCACTCACTTTGCTGTGTGCTCTTGGTTCAATGAAATCAGTGTTTTATCAGCAGGAGATTATCACTATTAGACTAGGTGTTTCATGCGTTGTATAACCCCGCCACCCCACCACTGATTGGCAGATTTCTGCCTATGTGCAGTGTACAGAGAAAACTACCAATCATTATTATGGGCGGGGTTATACAGAGTGATGTAGCCAGGTGTATACAGAGTGGTGTGAGCGGGGTGTATACAGAGTGGTGTGAGTGGGGTTATACAGGGTAGTGTGGGCAGGGTTATACAGAGTGATGTAGGGGCAATGGTTATACAGTGGTGTGTGCGTGGCTATACACTATACAGAGTATTGTGGGAGGGGCTATACAGAGTGGTGGGGTAGGGTCATCCAGTGATGTGGGGGGTTATACAGAGTGGTGTGATTGGGGTTATACAGGGTAGTGTGGGCAGGGTTATACAGAGTGATGTAGGGGCAATGGTTATACAGAGTGGTGAGAGTGGGGTTATACAGAGTGGTGAGAGTGGGGTTATACAGAGTGGTGTGAGTGGGGTTATACAGAGTGGTGAGAGTGGGGTTATACAGAGTGGTGAGAGTGGGGTTATACAGAGTGGTGAGAGTGGGGTTATACAGAGTGGTGTGGGCAGGGTTATACAGAGTGATGTAGGGGCAATGGTTATACAGAGTGGTGAGAGTGGGGTTATACAGAGTGGTGTGAGTGGGGTTATACAGAGTGGTGTGAGTGGGGTTATACAGAGTGGTGAGAGTGGGGTTATACAGAGTGGTGAGAGTGGGGTTATACAGAGTGGTGAGAGTGGGGTTATACAGAGTGGTGAGAGTGGGGTTATACAGAGTGGTGAGAGTGGGGTTATACAGAGTGGTGAGAGTGGGGTTATACAGAGTGGTGAGAGTGGGGTTATACAGAGTGGTGAGAGTGGGGTTATACAGAGTGGTGAGAGTGGGGTTATACAGAGTGATGTAGGGGCAATGGTTATACAGAGTGGTGAGAGTGGGGTTATACAGAGTGGTGTGAGTGGGGTTATACAGAGTGGTGTGGGCAGGGTTATACAGAGTGATGTAGGGGCAATGGTTATACAGAGTGGTGAGAGTGGGGTTATACAGAGTGGTGTGAGTGGGGTTATACAGAGTGGTGTGGGCAGGGTTATACAGAGTGATGTAGGGGCAATGGTTATACAGAGTGGTGAGAGTGGGGTTATACAGAGTGGTGAGAGTGGGGTTATACAGAGTGGTGAGAGTGGGGTTATACAGAGTGGTGAGAGTGGGGTTATACAGAGTGGTGAGAGTGGGGTTATACAGAGTGGTGTGGGCAGGGTTATACAGAGTGATGTAGGGGCAATGGTTATACAGAGTGGTGAGAGTGGGGTTATACAGAGTGGTGAGAGTGGGGTTATACAGAGTGGTGAGAGTGGGGTTATACAGAGTGGTGTGGGCAGGGTTATACAGAGTGATGTAGGGGCAATGGTTATACAGAGTGGTGAGAGTGAGGTTATACAGAGTGGTGTGGGCAGGGTTATACAGAGTGATGTAGGGGCAATGGTTATACAGAGTGGTGAGAGTGGGGTTATACAGAGTGGTGTGGGCAGGGTTATACAGAGTGATGTAGGGGCAATGGTTATACAGAGTGGTGAGAGTGGGGTTATACAGAGTGGTGAGAGTGGGGTTATACAGAGTGGTGAGAGTGGGGTTATACAGAGTGGTGAGAGTGGGGTTATACAGAGTGGTGAGAGTGGGGTTATACAGAGTGGTGAGAGTGGGGTTATACAGAGTGGTGAGAGTGGGGTTATACAGAGTGGTGTGGGCAGGGTTATACAGAGTGATGTAGGGGCAATGGTTATACAGAGTGGTGAGAGTGGGGTTATACAGGGTAGTGTGGGCAGGGTTATACAGAGTGATGTAGGGGCAATGGTTATACAGTGGTGTGGGCGTGGCTATACACTATACAGAGTATTGTGGGAGGGGCTATACAGAGTGGTGGGGTAGGGTTATCCAGTGATGTGGGGGGTTATACAGAGTGGTGTGGGCGGAGCTATATATAGTATTGTGGGTGGGGTTATACAGAGTGATGTGGGCGAGGTTGTACAGAGTGGTGTGGGTGGGGTAATACAATTGTGTTGAAGAGGTTATACAGTTGTGTGGGTAGGGTTATACAGAATGGTACGGGCAGGGTTATACAGGTGTGAGCAGGGTTATACAGTGATGTGGGCGGGGGTTATACCGTGGTGTGGGCGGGGTTATATGGTGGTGTGGGCGGGGTTATACAGTGGTGTGGGCGGAGCTATATATAGTATTGTGGGCGAGGTTGTACAGAGTGGTTGGGTGGGGTAATACAATTGTGTTGAAGAGATTATACAGTGGTGTGGGCGGGGTTATACAGAATGGTACGGGCAGGGTTATACAGGTGTCAACAGGGTTATACAGTAATGTGGGCGGGGGTTATACCATGGTGTGGGCGGGGTTATATGGTGGTGTGGGCGGGGGTTATACAGTGGTGTGGGCGGAGCTATATATAGTATTGTGGGCGAGGTTGTACAGAGTGGTTGGGTGGGGTAATACAATTGTGTTGAAGAGATTATACAGTGGTGTGGGCGGGGTTATACAGAATGGTACGGGCAGGGTTATACAGGTGTCAGCAGGGTTATACAGTAATGTGGGCGGGGGTTATACCGTGGTGTGGGCGGGGTTATATGGTGGTGTGGGCGGGGGTTATACAGTGGTGTGGGCGGAGCTATATACAGTATTGTGGGCGAGGTTGTACAGAGTGGTGTCGGTGGGGTTATACAATTGTGTTGAAGAGGTTATACAGTGGTGTGGGCGGGGTTATACAGAATGGTATGGGCAGGGTTATACAGGTGTCAGCAGGGTTATACAGTAATGTGGGCGGGGGTTATACCGTGGTGTGGGCGGGGTTATATGGTGGTGTGGGCGGGGGTTATACAGTGGTGTGGGCGGAGCTATATACAGTATTGTGGGCGAGGTTGTACAGAGTGGTGTCGGTGGGGTTATACAATTGTGTTGAAGAGGTTATACAGTGGTGTGGGCGGGGTTATACAGAATGGTACGGGCAGGGTTATACAGGTGTGAGCGGGGTTATACAGTGATTTGGGCAGGGTTATACAGTAATGTGAGCGAGGTTATACCGTGGTGTGGGCGGGGTTATATGGTGGTGTGGGCGGGGGTTATACAGTGGTGTGGGTGGAGTTATACGATGGTGTGGGTGGGGTTATTCACGGGGGTGGTGTGGGCGTGGTTATTCAGCTGTGAAAACTGTGATTGTATCGCAACTGCTGCACCCAGTAATCTAAGTGATACATCGCTGGAATCAGGGTCTCTGCCTCTACATCATGATGGGATAGCAAAACCCGGTGTCAGGTTCCCTTTAAAGCACAACTTCCTTTTATGTTTTGCCCCTGAATGACGTAGTTGTTTGGTAATGTAATAGTCTTATTTTTTGTGCCAGATAAGGCCCAGTACCACCAATGGGACAATCTCCATTGATTGCATTGAGCAGCAGGATACAATGTCTCCCCGATCTGCGGCTCAATAGCAATCATTTCCTATGACCACTGGAGCAGCAGAGCTGGGGGTAACCTCCGGGGGGCGCTCCGGCTGTGAGCTCTGCACATATGGGCTTGTGTATATATGGCTGTATCCGCACTGTGCCGGTGTAGGTGCTGCTCGTACAGATCTCACATAAAGTAATGCCTTTGTCCCGGTGACATGTTGTGCGCGTTGTACAAATATACTTCCTCGGGAGGTAATCGCGGCTGTCCTGTTCTCCTTCTCCTAGCTGGCTGATCGGCCACGAAGAAAATAAACAGAAAACAGATGTGCACTACAGGTCTATGGGAGGCGAGGGGAATTTTAACTGGCGCTTCGTGTTCCCGTTTGATTATCTTCCTGCGGAGCAGGTCTGCTCAGTGTCTAAGAAGGTAAGAGCGGCCCAGAAGCGAGCACAAAGCCCGGCTGTCTGCCGGAACGCGGATCTGTACCAGGGAGCATCATCGCGGTGCACCCACAGGGGCCGCTAAATACATGGATGGGGCTTCCTGAATGACTTCATCCTAGTGAGGCCCCAAAATATTATCATAGTAAGGAAGTTCTGCTCATCCGGAGACACCTAAACTGGAGTAAGAGGAATTGGGCTTCAATTAGAAGGAAAATCTCACTCGTGCCTTCTATAGAAGGTAGCTCCTCTGTAACCCTTTAGGGAGTCCAACTATATGACCATGGATAGGAGATAAGCCCTGCGCCCATCTACAGGCAGCTGTTGTGGGGGTTTGCCCCTCATTGTTGCAGTGGAGATTGTGCCGTTGACTTAGCTTTTCGGGAAGTGCTGGCACTCCATAAGGAGACCGGCTAAGTATGACAGAATCAAAAATGATCTAATTAGTTCTCTCCTTGAAGGAAAATGTTACTCATGCCACCTATAGAAGGCAGCCCCTCTGTAAGCCGGTGTCTAACCCTTTAGAGAACCCAACTATATGGCCATGGATAGGAGAAAAGCCCTACGCCCATCTACAGGCAGCTGTTGTGGGGGTTTGCCCCTCATCATTGCAGTGGACGTTGTGCCGTTGACTTAGCTTTTCGGGAAGTGCTGGCACTCCATAAGGAGACCGGCTAAGTATGACATAATCAAAAATGATCTAATTAGTTCTCTCCTGGAAGGAAAATGTCACTCGTGCCACCTATAGAAGGCAGCTCCTCTGTAAGCCGGTGTCTAACCCTTTAGGGAGCCCAACTATATGGTCATGGATAGGAGATAAGCCCTACGCCCATCTACAGGCAGCTGTTGTGGGGGTTTGCCCCTCATCATTGCAGTGGACGTTGTGCCCTTGACTTAGCTTTTCGGGAAGTGCTGGCACTCCATAAGGAGTCCGGCTAAGTATGACATCATCAAAAATGATCTAATTAGTTGTCTCCTAGAAGGAAAATCTCACTTGTGCCACCTATAGAAGGTAGTTCCTCAGTAAGCCAGTGTCTAACCCTTTATAGAGTTCTGCTATATGGCCAGGGATATGAGACAAGCCTGGCCTGCATCTATAGGCAGATGTTGCAGGGGCTTGTCCCTCATCGATGTAGTGAAAGAGATGTCCTTGACATCGTTTTTCGGGAAATTCTGGCATCCCATAAGGAGATCGGCTAAGTATGGAGTCATCAAAAATTATCTAATTAGTTCTTTCCTGGAAGGAAAATGTCACTAGTCCAATCTACTAGGTAGGTAGCTCCTCTGTAAGCCGGTATCTAACCCTTTAGGGAGCCCAACTTAATGGCCAGGGATATGAGATAAGGCTGACACCCATCTACAGGCAGCTGCTGCCCCTCATCGTTGTAGTGGAAGAGATGCCCTTGACTCCTTATGGAGTGCCAGCAATTCCTGAAAAGCTACGTCACGGGCATCTCTTCCACTACAATGATGAAGGAAAAGCCCCTGCAACAGCTGCCTGTAGATGGGCGTTGGGTTTCTCTTCTATCCTCGGCCGTTTAGTTGGGCTCCTCAAAGGGTTAGACATCGGCTTACAGAGGAGCTACCTAATGCCTTCCAGGAGAGAACTAATTAGATAATTTTTGATGACTCCATACTTAGCCAATCTGCTTATGGAGTGCCAGCACTTTCCGAAAGGCTAAGTATGGAGACATCAAGAATGATCTAAGTAGTTCTCTCCTGGAAGGAAAATCTCACTAATCCAATCTCCAAGGTAGGAGATTGGCTCCTCTGTAAGCCAGTGTCTAACGGTTTAGGGAGCCCAAGTATATGGATATGGATAGGAGACAAGCCCTACAGGCAGCTGTTGCAGGGACTTGCCCCTTATTGTTGCAGTGGAATTTGTGCTCTTGATATAGCTTTTGGGGAAGTGCTGGTACTCCATAAGTAGAGCGGCTAAGTACAGAGTTGTCAAAAATTATCTAATTAGTTCTCTCCTGGAAGGAAAATTTCACCGTTAACGCACTGCGCTATTCTCCATAGACTTGTATGGACGACGCACTGCAACGCAAGTGTCAGCGTTGCATCCGCTGGACGACGCAGCTTCGTTATTTTGACGCTGCGCCGGGTGGGAGGAACTTAGCATGTAACTTTTTTTGAGCAGCGCAATCCGTAGGATTTCACTGCGCATGCCCTCTCTGGCTCCCTGCGCCCGTAACCAAGGTAAATATCGAGTAACCAAGCAAAGTGCTTTGCCGATATTTACCCTCGCTACGTGTGCAGGGAGCCCGACACTTCCCCGCTTGGCTCCGCCCCCTCCCGCACTCCACTCCGCATGTATGTACACACACACACACACACACACACGCACATACACACATACATATACATACGCACACTCACCTGTCCTCAGCGCCATTGCCCCGCTCGGCTCCACCCACTCCTCACTCTGCCCCCCGCACACATTCTCGGCGGCTGAGCGATCAGCTGATCACCCAGCGGCCGGCTACGGGGAGCGATCAGCTGATCACCCGGCGGCCGGCTACTGGGAACGATCAGCTGATCACCCAGTGGCCGGCTACGGGGAGCGATCAGCTGATCACCCGGTGACCGGCTACTGGGAGTGATCAGCTGATCACCCAGCGGCCGGTTACGGGGAGCGATCAGCTGATCACCCGGCGGCTGGCTACTGGGAGCGATCAGCTGATCACCCAGCGGCCGGCTACGGGGAGCGATCAGCTGATCACCCGGTGACCGGCTACTGGGAGTGATCAGCTGATCACCCGGCGGCCGGTTACGGGGAGCGATCAGCTGATCACCCGGCGGCTGGCTACTGGGAGCGATCAGCTGATCACCCAGCGGCCGGCTACGGGGAGCGATCAGCTGATCACCCGGTGACCGGCTACTGGGAGCGATCAGCTGATCACCCAGTGGCCGGTTACGGGGAGCGATCAGCTGATCACCCGGCGGCTGGCTACTGGGAGCGATCAGCTGATCACCCAGCGGCCGGCTACGGGGAGCGATCAGCTGATCGTTCACAATAGTCTGCCGCCGGTAAACTGTAAAAAAAAAAAAAATCAAAACGGATTCCATTGTTTTGCAGCATCCGTTGCATCCGTTGTGCCACTATATGCAACACATCCGTTGCATCCGTTACACAACGCAATGCAACGGATACCGTTCAACGCAAGTGTGAAATTAGCCTAAGTATGGAGTTCTACTTCATGGGAAAAACTAGGTTATCAGCCAAGTCAGACCACCATTTACAGGCAGCTGTTTCAGGTACTTGAGCAGATCAGGATTAGAGGGGTTGAATGAGATGCTCTTCATGCCGTTTTAGGGGGACAGGGGGCAGCTGACCAGGCAGTATTATTGGTAATAGTCTATGGAAGCATTATGCAACCTAGTTCTCTCCAACAAGGAAAAATTTCACTAATCCAATCTTCAAGGTAGCTTAGCTCCTCTGTAAACTAGTGTCTAACCCTTTAGGGAGCCCAACTATATAGCCAGAGATAGGAGACCAGCTAAGTATGGAGTCCAACTGGTAAACCTTCATGAGAAAGACATGCAAATCTGTTCCCTCCTAGAAGAAAAATCTCACCAGTATTACCTACAGGAGAGGACTACTTTGACCCCTAACAAGTTGTACAACATGATCAGGGTTATCAGCCACGTCAGACCACCATTTAGCTGTTTCAGGTACTTGACTAGATCAGGATTAGCAGATCAGGATTACTTGGCTGAATGAGATGCTCTTGATGCAGTTTTAGGGAGACAGGGGGCAGCCGAGCAGGCAGAATTATTGGTGATGCTCTATGGGAACATTATGCAAATTATTTCGTCTACAAGAAGGGAAATCTCAATAGACAAGGTAGGTAGCTCTTCTGTAAGCCATTGTCTAACCCTTTAAAGAGCTCTGCTACATGGCCAGCGATATGAGACAATCCCGGCACCCATCTACAGGCAGCTGTTTCGGGGACTTCATTGTTGACCCTGACATAGCTTTTCGGGAAGTGCTGGCACTCCATAATGGGACCAGCTAAGTATGGAGTCATCAAAAATGATCTAAATGTTTCTCTCCTGGAAGAAGAATAAAATTCAAGGGCTGCAAAGTCTAAAGGCGACATTAGAAAAAAGACTCCCCAATTTATCCGGCTTGGGCCAAATATCTAGTGTATGAGGGCCCTTTCTTTGGCACAAGAGTCTTCCTGTCTATGCCACACAGACTTGTCCACATGAAATAATCCCTACAAAGAGACCGTTCTTCCTACGGTGGTTGCTTCTTATACTGTCACTCCCCAATGTCTATCTTCTTTGACATTTTTGTGCCACCGTATGTAAAAGTTCCTTTAAAGACATTTTCCAGGCACAGTTTCCTTTAAAAACATTTCTCCTTATATCAGTAGGTAGGTTTGCAGTTTAGAATTTATCACGTTTGCTTTTTGCTCCCTGGATTCGGACCCCGGTCACATTCATGATTTGTCTTTATCCCTGTTCAAAAACTGCACTTGCAGAAACCTCCGCTGCGCATGCGCAACGTGCCGTCCAAGTATGTGACTCATGTCTGTCTCCCACAGGAACATTTTTGGAGCGTGGACAAGACGGAGAATAAAATCCCCCCAAACCTTATCCTGCAGATATGGGACAATGACAAATTCTCTTTTGATGACTATTTGGGTAAGAAACAGTAATACGGGCGATGATATAACTGACGGATGAAGCCGGAGCACCAGACTCCATGCCAAGGGGCAGATAGATTCTGTTAACACAGAAAACCTTTTCTTAATACAGACAATGTTTCAGCCTCCCTGTGGCTCTTCCTTGTGTCCATTAGCATGTGTCCTGCTTTTCAATGCAGTGAAGACATATTTGATCATCGGCATTGAGTTTGATTCCATTTGACATTGAAGGCTTGGTGGTGCCTCTTTAAGACTCCGTGAAGGACACCATTAAAATGATGGCAATATTTCCGAGCTTCTTAGAAAAATGTGCAAGTTAGGCCTCTTTCAAATGCCTCTTTACTGTGTTGAAACCTATAGGCTGTCCTCCTCCTCCTTCTTCTTTCTAGAGGAGAGCTACCATAGTCTTAAAAGGGTTGAATCAAGATTGCAAAAATATCGCTCAGGATTCCACTTCTGAGACCCTCATCGATCATGAAAAAGGAGGTGCCCGACCTCAATGGTGTGGCTATTGCACCAGTCAGGGTCTCCAGGACTATCTCACGTAGCATTGTCTGTCCTGTAGACAATGCATGGAGGAGTAGTGGACATACTGTATTTGCTAGGCTCTACTCAACCAGTGGACCCAGAATCACGATTGGGACTCCCGTTGAGTGGACAACAACTTAGCTTTTCTGGGAATCTTGGTACCTCTTCTACCATCAACTTTTTTACCATAATTTTTGGAGTGGTGGGCAGAGACTTGTCTAGTCATTTGATGAAGTTTGAGAAGAAGGACCGAACCACATAAGATGAGGCCATATGGAGGTGGGAAATGAAATATTGGAAAGGATCCGGGTCCCCTTGTAGTGTAGAGTATTTCCGGAGAGTAATGTGGTTGTCTTAGGACCTCTACTTTTCCATTTGAGTTTACTATAGACTGGAGAAGTTACTAATTTGGCCATAAATAGGTTAAATGAAAGAAGAAACATGCTATGAATTCAGTATACGGAGGCCATCTTGCTTTTTTCACTCCTCTATAAGGAGGGCAGGGGTGTTTTGATCTCATGCCCTTTCATCTGCCGTCTCTCAGAGAATGGAAGCGATTGTGCTCCGCATGCGAAGCCCATTACACGGCGTTCCAGTATGACATCAGGAGCCCGGTTTACTTTACCGCTGGGCAGAGGAGAGGGCTGTGTGATTGAGCGAGGCTCCGGAGGCACACAACGTGTGGCTTTTGCTGACAGAAGCTCCTTTAATGGCTCGGCCAACTTTTCTTACGCTATGACCGCTGCCTACCATGAAAAAGACAGGCATTTTTATGGGAAGCCGTGCCGACGGGATCCAGCACACATCTGGTTTATGTAGAGCAGCTTATGTGAAGTTGCTTTGAGATTGAACCAAGAAATCAGCGCAGGAACAATATCAAATGTTAATTCCGAGCTAAAGTGATTGTAATTGAGGTTTCTCTAAACAATGGCATCACCGCTCACCCTCGCTGCCTGCTTCCCTTTTATCGTTTCCTGAGCCAGAGCAACGTCCGGGCGCCGGAGCTGCATTCTGCTGGAGAGGAGTAGCGGGATAAAGGTGATGAGCAGAGGGTGGACATAGTGTGGGGGGCCCAGAGAGAGATTTATAGTAGGGCCACTCACCTGGTGCCACCGCAACCTCCTAACTTCCATACTGGAGACTATTCGGTATTCCTCCACGCTTTTGTCTTTGCACAAATCAAATCTTATAAGACAGAAGGTGTTGGGACCATCTCTGGCCTTTGGGCTTGAGTGACTCATGGTCATTTTTCGCACCTACGTTCATTCTCAGGCTGCTTTTACACTGTACATTGGATATGCATTATGTATCGGTATCTTTCCTGACCGGCACCTCCGATGGATGTCAAATGTTGGTCATAGGCTTCAGTATGGAAATAAAGCTGCATGTTACACTATACCATACACCAAGAAAAGAGAGAGACAGGTGTACTCTAGCTCAACAAAGACCATCTTGGTAAATAGGTGTCTAGGGATACATTTTGCTCATGCACTAGAAGCCTTTTAAGCACTGGACACTGCGCACACCTTGTAATTTCACCTCAGTGATTTCCTGAAAAGCTTATGTAAGGGGGTGGTGAACCAAATATGCTTTCCCTTAACATTCTGCAGTACTTGTAAGTTCATACAGCCATCTGCTGGTTGGATTGGACAGGCAGTAATGGAAGAACAGTGATTGTCTTTCTAAAAAGGAAGCGTTTGAAGGGGATGCTGGGTCAGGTGAAAGTTGTGGCGCAGTTGTTAAATAAAAAAGGCCAGGGAAGAGAAGACGGGGGGAGCACCGAAGGCAAAACATCGAGAGCCAGACTTCGCAGGTCAAGCATTGAAGACCAAACATCGAGAGACAAACTCTTCAGGTGAATCACTGAAGACCATTCATGGAGAATCAGACTTCCAAGGTCAAGCACCAAAGACCAATCATTGACAGCCAGATTTTCCACGTCAAGCACTGAAGACCAAACATCGAGAGCCAGACTTTCTAGGTCAAGTACCGAAGACCAAATAATCAAGAGCCAGATTTTACAGTTAAAGCACCAAAGACCAAACACAGAGTGTCAGACTTCCCACATCAAGCACCAAAGACTAAACAGCAAGAGCCAGACTTGCCAGGTAAAGCACCGAAGACCAAACACCGAGAGCCATACTTTACAGGCTAAGCACCGGAGACCAAACATCGAAAGCCAGACTTAGCAGGTCAAGCACCGAAAATCAGATATCAAGTGTCAGACCTCGCAGGTCAATCACCAAAGACCAAACAGTGAGAGCTAGACTTGCTGGTTAAAGCACCGAAGACCAAACACTGAGAGCCACACTTTACAGGCTAAACACCGGAGACCAAATATCAAGAGCCAGACTTTACAGGCTAAGCACCAGAGACCAAACATCGAAAGCCAGACTTAGTAGGTCAAGCAACGAAAATCAGACATCGAGAGCCAAAATTCCCAGGTCAAGCATTGAAGACTAAACATCAAAAGCCAGACTTCGCAGGGAAAACAATGAAGACCAAACATCGAGAGCCAAACTTTGCAGGTCAAGCACCAAAGAACGAACATTGAGAGCAAAACTTCGCAGGTCAAGCACCAAAGACCACACACTGGTCACTGAATACTGGAGACAGAAGCTCCGAGTGAACCAGGGATCTATTTTCTGTTTGAACATATGGTACCAATTGAGGAAAGTTGCTAACTGAATTGGACTTGTGCCTTGGAGAATTGTACTGTATTTATCACTGCTAACTCTTTATTTCTGTTAATAAATCATTGTGTACATCATTGTGATTCATAACTGAGTTGCCTTTACTGAGCTGTTGCATCTTGGATCTGTTCGCATTTATGCCTACTTGGGTTCTATACACGTTGTAATACTGTACGTTGGTGACCTACTGGAAAGACATAGATCTCTTTTTATCTGTTTAGGTTCTCTACAGCTGGATCTGAACCAGATGCCGAAACCTGCCAAAACGGCTGAAAAATGCAACTTGGACCTGCTGGATGAGTCCATTTCTGCTGGAAAACTTGTTTCTATCTTTGAGCAGAAGACCGTGAAGGGCTGGTGGCCATGTGCGGGTCTGGACGGAGACCAAAAGATCCTTGCTGTAAGGATTTCTAAGGGGGTCGTCTAGTTTGGAAAACCCTTTTTTCTATCCTATGTTTGTGAATACTGAATTAATGAAAGAAGAGGACCCTTTTATTGTATATCCAGAGCAGAGAGAGACTGGTGAGAGGCTGGAAGGAGCATATCTCGCTCTGGAGGACCCAACAGCATAATTCTTTATTTTTTATTGAACATTTGCCACCAGGTTCTTCAGCAGATCTCTATTGATCACTGGGGGTTCTGGGTTTAGGACACTGTGTTATCATCTTATAATAGGCAGACCCTTATAAAGTTGAAATTATCTAGAGTTGACAACCCCTTTAAATATATTTTTAGTGAACCCACAGCATTCTGGTAGTCAAATCGATAACCTCAGGCTTTCTGTGATTATTATTGTCCAGGATGAGAATCACTGTTATTCCCAACTTGGCATTTATGGCATATTCTCAAGTCATAATATACGGTAATATGCCCAGTTTTTGCAACCAGTGGCCACCTCACCAGGTAGGATGCAGGTCCTGGAGGAGGGACTTACATTTACTAAATATTTATGTCTTAACTTATGCAAAATACCCCTAAATCAGCCATCATGTGCAGGGAAAGATGTGGGCTCAGCATGCGGGCCCGCATCAAAGGCAGGGACAAAACATATGGCACAAATATATATGATATCGTGAAGGGATTAAAAAAATGGAAGGACAGTTGAGGGAGATGTTGTGTAACAAAGAGTCCATGAGGGCAGTGAAGACCAAACTAATGCTCCATACCCCGAGAGATGACCCTAAGCACTTGATGGCATATCGGTCATTATTTTTAGTTAACTGATACCTGAACTGATACACAATAATCAAAAAGTCCTCCAGATATTGTAGAGCAGGGTGAGGGGTCCATAATCTAGAGGTTGTCTTATGTATTCTCTTGATATCTTCTGATCTTCTGCCACCATTTATATTCATCATTGTCTTTCAGGGAAAGATAGAAATGACTTTAGAGATCATCAATGAGCAAGAGAACGAGGAGCGGCCAGCTGGGCATGGCCGAGAAGAACCAAATATGAACCCCAAGCTGGAGGAGCCCAAGTAAGATTAATCACTTCTCTGATCTATGAAGCCCTACGGCACCTTCAAACTGGGAATGGTGTTGGTCAAAGATTGGCTATCACCTCGAGTCTAATCTTCTTTATCCAATGGGGGTGATCTATTAAACATCTCCAATGCTGCAGAGGCAAAGCTTCCTCTGCTAGCAGTAGGTAAGAGGACTTAGTTAGTTTTCACGGCACAACACGTAGATGCCCTGTAAGTCATTTTCGAGCACATAAATATAAAAAGTGATTTCTGCCACAATTGCCATCCATTTGTATGATGCCTATTTTGGTGGTCATATCCAGACGTAAAAATATAGACACCTTTTTGGCAGTCATGTTAAGACATCAACCTGTAAACACTTTTTCTTACCAGTCATGTCTAGACATCAAACAGTAGGCACCTTTTTTGGCAGTCATGCCTATATATCCATCTGTAGACGGCTTCTTTTTTTTAGCAGTCATTCCTAGACATCAATCTGTAGACTTTTTTTTTGGAGTTCATGCCTAGACATCCATCTATAGAGAATATTTTTGTCAGTCATGCCTAGACATTCATCTGTACACACCTTTTTTGAGTTTAATGCCTAGACATCCATCTGTAGATGCTGTTTTTGGTGATTATAACTAGACATCCATGTGTCTACACTTTTTTTGGCGGTCATGCGTAAACATCTATTTGTGGACACCGTTTTTGGTGGTCATGTCTAGATTTCAATCTGTAGGCAACTTCTTTTTTGGCAGTCTGTTTAGACATCGACCTGTAGACACCTTTTTCAGAAGTTATGTCCAGACACCAAACAGTTGGCACCTTCTTTGGCAGTCATGCCTAGCTATGTAGACTTCTTCTTTGGCAGCCATGCCTAGACATCCATCTATAGACACCATTTTTGTCAGTCATGTATAGACATCCATCTGTACACACGTTTTTTGGAGTTCATGCCTAGACATCCATCTGTAGACATCGTATTTGGTGGTCTTATCTAAACATCCATGTGTTTACACTTTTTTTTGATAGTCATGCCTAGACATCCGTCTGTAGACACCGTTTTTGGTGGTGATACCTAGACATCAATCTGTAGACACCTTTTTTGGTGGTGATGTCTAGACATAATAATAATATGTATTCATTTATATAGCATTATTAATGCCATAGTGCTTTACATACATTGGCATCACTGTCCTCATTGGGGCTCACCATCTACATTCCCTATCAGTATGTTTTTTTAGTGTGGGAGGAAACCAGAGCAAACATGGGGAGAACATATAGACTTTTTGCAGGTGTTGTCCTTGTTGGGATTTGAACCCGGGATCCCAGCGCTGGAAGACTACAGAGCTAACCACTGAGCTACCATGAGACATCCATCTGTAGACACCTTTTTTGGGTGGTGATGCCTAGACATCCATCTGTAAAAACCTTTTTTGGAGGTCATGTCTAGACATCAGTCTGTAGACACCTTTTTGGTGGTGATGCCTAGACCTCCATCTCTACATCCTTGTCCATCTAGACATCCATCTCTACACACTGTTTTGGAGGTCATACCCCTTATCTATACAAGAAAAAGAAAGAAAGTTCAGCTCACCATGCATGAAAGCAGATGTCCACGACGTTGCTTGGATGATGCTAGGCAGGCATAAAGTCCAAGAGTAGAGGTACCCAGCAAAATGTCCAAGGAAAATTAAAAATCCATTTATTTCCATTCCATAAAAGCATGAATACAAAATATGGGGGTAGCTAGTCCAAGGACGTAGTGCTGGATACCTCTACTCTTGGCCCTTATCTATACAGTACTGATTGGCTAGATGAGATGTCATTGATGCAGCGCTGGGAGGTGGCGCTTGGCTGGTGCGCAAAGTCTTCCCCCATGGGTAAAAACATTCAAATAAGCTGAATTGAAGAAGAAAGAAAATCCGCTCTTGTGCCACCAGAATTTCAGGGTAGCTTCCTATAGGTGGCACTACTGAGCCCCTTCCTTCTTGCCCACTTGCTACGTTGCTTACTTTTTCCCATGGATCACTGCCTGTAAGACTCCTCCCACCAGATGGATCTCCTCATTGAGCTTTGACTTAATAGAAATAAGATAACCTAAGAAATAAGGAAATCTAAAATAAAAAAATCACCCAAAGCCAGATAATATTGATCATATTTTAACACATTAATGTCCATTGGTGTACATGCACTCATTGATATGTCAGCATGGTGACGTAAATACACTCTGGTTTCAGGCGCCCGGAGACCTCGTTCTTTTGGTTTACATCTCCGTACAAGACCTTGAAGTACATCCTGTGGAGGAGATACAGATGTCTCATCCTTGTCTTCCTCATTCTCTTCATCTTGCTACTGTTCCTTGGAATCTTCCTTTACTCGTTCCCGGTAAGATGCCATCATTGACACGTTGCAGTGAAATGTCCGTAGCCGCCATGAGCCACAAGCTGCCAACGTTATATACTCATTATAGCCAAGTGGGGGAGACAGATCAGTTTCGTATAGCTTTGTATCCATAGATTAGGAGATGAATGTGTGTTTATAGGAAGTCCAATCGTTGGGTCCCCCGCCAGTACTGGTCATAGGGGCCCCAAATTCCCCTTTGTTAATAGAGCTGTGGTGTTCATGTAGGATCACTGTTCTGAAGAGCAAAGCAAATGGCAATCTCCATACCATTCACACAGAGGACGTGGAGATCTCAGTTCTGGAGATCGATGGGCGTCCAAGTAGTTGAAATGTCCAAATTCAATAAACAGACTGAAAAAATGATGGCACTCACCCAGTTAAAATCTTCTTTATTTCATCCACACATAAAAAAGCAAGGGGGGGATGTGAGCGACGCCTAAGACAACGGTGACCATTTCGCGCATAGTTGCGCTTCGTCGAGTCTTGACTATTGGATTTTGGCCCAGTAGTTAGATGCTCAATGAGCATATGTTTATCACCAATCCTGTAGTCATCCATATTTGTTTATCACATGCATATTTCGGCAAATCCTTTTGCCCACGGTTGGGTCAACATTTCATTTATTCAAGTCAAATGTTGTGCTGGATAATTGGGTACTTGGATCATACCAAAGCACTGGAGAACTGTCAAGTAGCTGGTTGATAGAGGTCCCGAGAGATGAATCCTTCTAATATTGATGCCTTATACTAAGGGGTACTTTGCACGTTGCGACATCGCAAGCCGATGCTGCGATGCCGAGCGCGATAGTCCCCGCCCCCGTCGCAGCTGCGATATCCTTGTGATAGCTGCCATAGCGAACATTATCGCTACGGCAGCTTCACATGGACTTAGCTGCCCTGCGACCGTCGCTCTGGCCGACGACCCGCCTCCTTATTAAGGGGGCGGGTCGTGCGGCGTCACTGAGACGTCACACGGCAGGCGGCCAATAGGAGCGGAGGGGCGGAGATGAGCGGGATGTAAACATCCCGTCCACCTCCTTCCTTCCGCATATCCTACGGAAGCCGCAGTGACGCCGGTAGGAGATGTTCCTCGCTCTTGCGACTTCACACACAGCGATGTGTGCTGCCGCAGGAGCGAGGAACAACATCGGACCGTCGCGTCAGCGTAATTATGGATTACGCCGACGCTGCACCGATGATACGATTACGACGCTTTTGCGCTCGTTAATCGTATCATCGAACCTTTACACATTACGATGTCGCATGCGATGCCGGAAGTACGTCATTTTTAATTTGCACCTGCGATGTCGTAGTGTGCAAAGCCCGCCTAACAGTGGACTTCAATATTCCAAACCCAGAAAACCCCTCTAAAATTGGCACCAGCAATGTTTGGAAGTTGCAGCCCTTTAATGGGCTGCATGGATGGCTCGCTTGTTGATCCATCAATAAAGCAAATACAAGGTCTGGAGCTGATTCAAGGTGCAGCATTTGCATTTAGAAGCTGTTACTGCAAAGCCACAACATGTGGTCAAAGGAGCTCTGAATGGAGGCGAAACCGACCATCATTAGGCTGAAAAAAAGAAGAAATCCATCAGAGAGAACAGAAATATTAGGAGCAGCCAAGTCAACAGTTTGGCACATTTTGCAAAAGAAAAAAAAAAAAAAGATTGCACTGGTGAGCTGGGAACTCAAAAAGCCCTGGGCATCCCCAGAAGACACCGGTGGTGGATGATCGCAGAATTCTTTCAATGCTGAAGAAAAACTACAACATCCCCCCAAGTGAAAAACTCTTTCCGGGAAGTCGGTGCTTCAGGATCTAGGTCTACTATAAAGAGAAGACGTCATGAGAGCAAATACAGAGGGGCCACAATAAGGTTCAAACCATTGTACCAGAATGATGGGAATGAAAAACTCTGGAGAAGGTTGGTAGCAGCTCCTGATCCAGAGCATGGCACGTCCTCTGTAACACATGGCAGAGGCGGTGCGATGGCCGGTCATGCAGGGTTAACAATGGCCTTGCAGCACTAGTGGTTCTTGATGATGTGAATGAAGACAGAATCAGCCGCATTCATTCTGAAGTGCACAGGGCTCAGAGTCAACCAAATGCAGCAATGATAGGATGACCCTTCACAGAGAGATGGACAATGACCTAAAACATCCCGCGAAAGTGAAAAAGCTGCAATAGCTGAGTCCTCACCAGATCTCAGCCCCAGTGTTCTGCATTTCACAGGATGAGGAGAAAGCTTAAGGCAGAAAGAGCCACAAACAAGGAAGAACTGAAGTGACTTGATAGCGGCTGCAGCCGGGTACTGCATTTCCGGCTATCCGGTGCACCGAGGACAGCTGATTGGCGGGGGTGGGGGTGTCGGAAAGATTAGACATTGATGACCTATCCTATGGGTAGGCCATCAATTTTTAAGTAGTTGTTGGATAGAGAAGTAATTAACACAATGCATTACAGGAGTAGGACCCAAATCAGTTTGTTTTCCTTCTCTAATGCCATGAATTGGAAGGACACAGAGTGAACAAATGTTGGGTTCTCCATAACTGACATTGACAGGATGGAAGAACTTGGACATGTACCATCCTTCATATTAGTTCCAATTTTCTCTTTGTCAGAAGCCCCCTCTTTTCTGCCCCTGCCATGTGATTATCATCATTTACCGTTTTTTCTCTTCCAGAACTACGCTGCTATGAAACTGGTGAAGCCGTTCAGTTAAACTACTGCAGAGCGAGTGTGTGCCGACCACTACTGTGCACAACCTGGAACCTCAGTCCTGGAGACCCCCGAGACACTGCTGCGTGGAACGTATCATATACATAAGCCCACTTAACAGATATCATATCGCCAAGTATCTATATAATGTAAAGCCCCTTTGCAACGCAGACTATTGAAAACGAGAAAGGTCAACCACCATATCATCATCCATGCATGTGGCACTGGGACGGATGTACTAATATATCTAATGTCCAGATTTCTAGAAAACTATGGAATTTTTCTGTAATGATTAGCGAAAATCTAGACATGATATGAGGGTTGTGGGTAGAAGCTCCAAAGCCTTGGTAGAAAGCCTAAACCATGGTCCCCTGTCTACTTCCATCATTTATGATGATATCTCCAACCTCCCAAGCTTTGTATCTCCACCAATGTGACCACCTGAGATCAGGGAACGACTTGACCACTAAACATTAATGATGTTACTGACATTGACGGTGATATAAAGTCCCATATACGCCATTGAGATTCATCTTCCACCAATTAACTAGAAATACTTCATCTAAGTGTAACTGATTGAGATGCTGGGGATGAGCAATGCCAAGTCTCCTGCTCTCCGGCCACCAATTTTGTACCAATTCTTCCTTGACAAAAATACAGAACAGTTGGCCATGAATCGTTAGCACCAGCTTGATCCAAAGTGTATGGCACCATGCCATCCCGAGTCTCAATGACATTTCTTCAAGAAGTACATAAATTTGGAGGTCAACGTTGGTCGAAATTGGAGAAACTCAACTTTTCAATGGCTGAATCCGCCATCGTTCCACAACCTCTGGCTTAATAGTTGGCATGTTTCAGACTTATAGCATTATTATAGATTGTCCCATTTATCATTTCTTCGCATACCGTACAGCATGTGTTTCTTCTTCCCTTAGATTTTATACTTTCTCCACTGTGCCTTATAGGCTGTGCCGGTCTATCCGCCATGCTTCGCTCGTATTATACACATTTCAATGGCTTTATACCTCGATTTTACACATAGTGATGGTGTTTGCAGTGTTATTGGTCATTTCAGCTACAATGGCTGTTACAATATCTCAGGAAGGAGTTGTAATTTGCTGATATGATTTAGTATTAGTCGACTTTGTATGTTTTCATGTGCCTTTATGCTGCACTTTACAGGGATGGTTTAATCTTAAAGTTCTTCCATAAGGTCTTCACATGCAGATTGCCAAAAAAAGATCCATCAGCAATACAAAAAAATGGGAATTTTCTTCAATTTTATTGGCTTCTATAAAAAGACCGTCTGCACGCTAGAAATCCAGATAATGTCCAGGATCAAGAGTCCAAGTCCATCCCAGGCTTCAGGAATGGTAAAGGAATCAGATCAGTCCCAATTGAGTGTCAAATTCAGTATATTTCAAAGCATCAATAATAACTTGATATCACATTACACTGATGGCGGGGAGAGAGGGACGTAGACCCACTTTTCCCAGAACCAGGTTGTCACGTAGAGTTTTGCTCAAAACTTGCCGAGTGTCATGGTAGGTAGCATCAGATACTGTTCACACTACAAATTCGCACACTCAATACTATGGTTTCTCTGGTGCTTCTGAGTTGTACAGGCAGGCTTGGGTGTTGACCAGCTGTGTGCTTATTATTGATCAGGCTAGGAAGAGTTAACCTCTGCTGGTTACCTCTAGGATCACATGTTGCTGGAAACCTATCACATTTACGCCACACCTTTTTTCAATGGTGGAATCTGTCTTCCCACGCCGACTATAGTTTATTGCTGTCTTGGTCTGTGTGCTGTTGTGTCAAAGTCCTGCTGATGATTATCTTACATGGTGCTTGGAGTTTTTTTTTTAATTCTCTCGTCATCTTGTTGTTTCCTCCCTCCTCATATTTTCCTCCTTACCTTGTCTTATAACTTTGTGTGAGTGTGCTGTGACATAGAGTTTTGATTTTCCCTGTTTGTCTGTCTCTGTTGGTTTTATCACACTCCTGTCCTGGCCCTCTCCTGAGTTAGGGGGTATAAGATCAGGGTTGGTTGGAGCAGGGTCAGGTAGGAGCCTCAGACATTCTCACCTTCAGAAGTAACTCTGAGATAAGGGATAACTAGGGTTCCCCTAGTCTGAGAGTCCGTCTAAGAGCCCCGGTCCCCTGCTCTTCACCTTCATCGTGACACAAATCTACTCTAAGAGAGGTGTGACTAAGTGCTTACTCAGCCTTCACCAGAGCCTCAGATGGTGAGGATAGACTTGTCTGATGATAAACACCAGGTACCACTCCAGGGCAGCTCCTGGTTGTTGCGCTCTACTAGGGTCAACTGGGATGGGAAAAAGGATACACTGCCACTATGGAAGGATAGGGAGGGGGCAACTCCTGACTCTTACCCTGCCTGACATCCCTAGATGGGTTCTTTCACCCTGTGCAGTGTTCACGTTCCTATCCCTGTCTTTCCCTGGACACAGCCCTGTGCAGTCCCCAGGGAACAGATACACTACTCCTGCTCTAGGTTTAAGACATGTAGAGGATAAAACAGTCAAGGGTAAAATAAACAGCAATCATACAAGGCACACAAAACTACAGGAAGGAGTAAAAGGGAACGGACCCATGAGGCAAACTGAAAAGGGATTAAGGAAGAAAAAATACAACACAACTTCCAGACAGCAAACTCCAGCTACGGTTCCCAATATGACTTCTTGGTCCACAGCTCACAGGTTGCCTCTAGAGATAAGCTTAGCAAAGCTATCACTGGCAACTCTCTGAGCTTAGAAAGGAGTTTTCATAGCAGAGGTAACTCAAAACAGCTGCTTCAAGCTTTCATTCAGAGTTTAGGAGACCAGACAAACGGATCAAGGAGAATCTGGACAGCCGGGAGTATTAACCTGTGCAATTATGTGTGCAGCCCTGTGCTGCACTCTGCTGACACCAGAAATAGGAGGGACCACTCTCCGTTGTGGTACCCTCACGACACCTGATTCGAGTTTTGCACTCATCTGTCTTTGTGACGTCAACAAAGTCAGATCAGCTTGACTTAAGTTTCTGCCTTGACTATTTCAAGGGGTTTCAACAAAGCAAGATCATCCCGACTTGAGTTTCTTTAGGGATATGAAGAAATCTCCAGTAGATCATCCTGACAATTTTACCCACATGTTCTTCCCAAGCATCAAGAAAGTTTGAGCAGCTAGCCTAACGTTTTGCCAGGGCACAAACAAAGTTGAATCCCGCCAATTCAATTTTAGCCTTTGGTTTTTCCTGATGCATTAACAAAACCCAGTCTTTATGAATTGAGTTTCTCTCTTCGCTTCTTCTGGGGCTTTCACAAAGTCAGATCAGTTGAGTTCAAGTTTAGCTCCCTTGGCTTCTTCCGGGGCATCAACAAATCAATCAAAAAAATATGCCTTGATTTGTAAGTATATATTATTTCCACTTAACCCTCTGATCATATAAGAAACTGTACTGTGCAGTGTCTTTCTCTTATTTCTTTTATAAGACATAGAGGCAATAAGACGTAGTGAGCCATTGCTTTTTACTATTGAGATTTTATTCCTGGAGCCTGGGATGGTCTTGGACTCTTGATGACGAGGTAGGAATAGAGGTTTTCCAGGATACGTACAAATTTTAAGTGGGGGAGGGGTGAAGAACCATTCAACACCACAACTCAATACAAAAGTACTAAAATCCCAAAAATGATAAATGTAGAATATTGAGAAAGGATTTTAGTCCCGCCACCGTACACATACAATGACCCCGGATTTGTAAACCCCAATATTCCTGGGATTTCAGAAAACTGCTGATTGTATCCGAATATCCTCCAGGGAGTCTATAGTGTGACTTTGCATCAGTATTATACATGTGTCATTTCTGTTTGTTTTCTCATATTGGAAATATTTGGGGGATTTTGATCCCTCAGAGGTTATGAATGGATTTTTATTTTGCAAAAAAAAATTGCTTTATATTGCACTGAAGTCTCTTTATCTCATTGATAACAGGGATGATTAATTTCAGGAACAATATGTGAATGCAATAAAGTGGATTGAAATTTCCATAGAAATATTTGTGTTTTTATTCTTTGTGTACTGGGGGGGGGTGGAGGGGGTTTCCTAACATTGGAATATAACGTGTTTCATCCCGCAGTCCCACCCACTAAACATTGGGGAATATTAAGGGTCAAATCAGGAATACAAAGAACTCTCCGAATGCTGAAGATTAGTATACACCTCCAGACAAGACACCGAAGATCGAATCCTACCTTCTTCTCATCCACCAGATGCCAAGAGACCAAGCTAATCTCATAGCTCCCCAGCTAGAGGTCATTTCATACTCGCTAGAAATTAAAACACTATCATCTGTTTCATCATATTTAGAGAGTTATGACACTTTCCTTAATGGTAGCTTCTTGTTAGCTCATCTCAGCTGCGGCCGGTTTGTGACTTCTCCCCTCCACCTTAAATAGTCACACGTTCCTTCACCTGATGTCGGTTATAGATATTCACTCTGAACTGACCATCTTGGATGGAGCAAGCTTCTTGTAGCTGCTGAAGTCCTGTTGCCTGCAGCCCTGGTGTCTGGCTGCAGCTTTGAAGTTGAAGTACAGTATATCCTTTTGTTTATGTCCTCCTGTCTACTGTCCCCTGTGTCAGACTATAGTAGTAATATAGTCTAGGGCACTCACCAGCCTTCACACTAGCCAGGATGAGTGGAAGGACAGATAAGGACTAGGCATGTGACAGCGATGACGGGAAGTACTCGTATAGGAACGTCAGAGGAGCTCAGCTTCAGGAGGTGCCTCGACCCCTGCTCCCTATCGACAGGGACTTCCTCTCTCTTTCCATTCCCATTGTAAACTCTGCGTTGCGCCAGACATTTCTTTGTCCAAATGTGACATATCCCCAAAGAGTAAGTCATCCCTTATCCACAGGACAGGGGATAACATTCTGATTGTTGGGGTCAACCACTCGGCTATTTCCGGCAGTACAATACAGAATGAGTGGAGAGGAGGCCGGGCATGTGCACCTCCACTTCATTCAGGACACAGTTGCAGACCCCTGATCTCGAGATTGCTAGAAGATCCAGTGTATGGAGCCCCAGTGATCTGTAAACACAGGAAAATATAAATTATATACACTTTGCCAACCTCTGGACTCCAGGGAACATAATCCATTCACTTACCCTATAGAATCCATGAAATACATCCCATTTAGTCTTCTTGACACTACTGAATATAACCCATTTACTTTTCCTATGCAAGCCAAGGAATATAACCCATTCATGTACCCTATAAATACCAGGGAAAGTAAACCATTTACTGTTACCCTCTGGACACACAATCCATTTACCTATTCTTTAGACACCGAGGGATTTGGTTCATGCTTGGACACCAGGGAATATAACCCATCTACTTACCCTCTGGACGCTAGGTAATATAATCCAATCATTCATTTTTTTTTGGAACCAGGGAATACAACCTAATATAATATAACCCTCTGGTTACCAGAGAACAAAGCCCATTCATGTCTCCGAATTGCAGGGATAAAATCCATTTGGTCCACCTCTGACCACCAGGAAATATTACCCATGCACAAACACCTTGGACATCGGGGAATATTACTCGTGTTCTCATTCGCTGTGTAGCTGAAATTATAACATTTGTCTTTACTCACTTTCCAAAAAGGGATATAAATAAATCTTTCATCCACTGGACACCAGAGAATATATAAATTAAGACACCATAAATGCCTAATCTACATTGGAAAGCTGTGTACAGATTTTGTTACTGGACCTCTCGGCTTTAATGCGCTCTGCTGATAGATACAATCCTCAACTTTGAAATTGCAACACTGAAAAGGAAAAGTCCTGGAATTCTGGAAATCACAAGCTGGACAGACATGTTCAAAATATTTTTATTTATGTGGTCTGGAGTATGAGCTCATGACTACATAGTTGCAGCGTCTCTGGACTTGTCTCCCATGGACGTATGGTCTCCAGGCTTTTCTTCTATGGCTGAAGTATCTCCAGACTTGTCTGCCGTGGCTTCAGCGTCTCTGTACTTTTCTCCTTTGGCATCTCTGGACTTGTGTCCCAATGGCTTATGCAGCTTCTTATGTGTCTCCCACGGCTGCAGTATTTCCGGACTTGTTTCCTTTGGCTGCAGTCTCTCCAGACTTGTTTTCCATGGCTGCAATGTCTCCAGATGTGTCTCTCATGGCTGCAGCATGCCTGGATGTGCCTAACATGGCTGGAGCATGTCCACACGTGACTCCTATGGCTGCAACGTCTCTGGGCTTGTCTCCTGTGGATGCATCATCTCCAGACTTGTATCCCATAGCTGACGCAGCTCCAGACTTGTCTCCTGTGGCTGCAGAGTCTCCGGACTTGTCTCCCATGGATGCAGCATCTCTAGATTTGTCTCCCATAACTGCAGCATCCCTAGACTTGTCTTCTGTAACCACAGCGTCTCCGGAAATGTGTCCAATGGCCGCAGAATCTCTGGACTTGTCTCCCATGACTGCAGCATCTCTAGACTTATCTCTTATGGATGCAGTGTCTCCGGAAATGTCTCCTGTGACTGCAGCGTCTCTGGACTTGTCTCCCCAGCTTCCAGCATCTCTGGACTTGTCACCCATAACTACAGCATCTCTGGACCTGTCTTTTGTAACTGCAGCATCTCTGGATTTGACTCCCGTGGCTGCAGCATCTTCTGACTTATCTTCTATGGATGCAGTGTCTCTGGACTTGTTTCCCATTGCGGTAGCATCTCCAGACTTGTCTCCCTTTGCTGCAGCATCTCCAGACTTGTCTTCTATACCTGAAGCACCTCCAGACCTTGGCATCAGCATCTGCGGACTTGTCTCCCATGGTTGCAGCATCTCCAGACTTGTCTCCACTGGCCGCAGAGTCTCTGGACTTGTCTCCTATGGCTGCAGCATCTCTGTTCTTGTCTCCAATGAGCCCATTGGGGATATCATTGGTAGGAGATTACACAGCAGCTGTCAGCAGCGGATTCTCATGATTTGTTCAAGTGCATTAAGCTGCAAAACCATCCTCAGACATCCATTAATAATAATAACCTGAGTGATACCAGCAAAGAAGTGTAAGTGCTTCCCACAATCGCGTACAAGAGTTCTCCCGTGCCTCCCCCATACTCTGGAACGCTCTACCTCAGCATATCAGACTCTCCCCTACCGTGGAAAGCTTCAAGAGTAGTGTTTGAGCGGATCCGAACTGTAAAAATCCGGATCCGCATGGTTTCTCTCTCTCTTTCTCTCTCTTTCTCTCTCTCTCTCTCTCGTCCCGGATCTGCTCCCCATTCACTTACATGGGTCTGGATTCCGGATTGGATCCGGACTTCTTTACCAACCCGCTACGGACCCGCCGAACCCGGATTATTAGAAGTCCGCTCAACTCTATTCAAGAGGAACCTCAAGACCCACCTCTTTCAACAAGCCTACAACCTACAATAACCCTCAGTCCAGTACACCACTGCGCAACCAGCTCTGTCCTCACCTATTGTACCATCACCCATTCCCTGTAGACTGTGAGCCCTCGCGGGCAGGGTCCTCTCTCCTCCTGTAGACTGTGAGCCCTCGCGGGCAGGGTCCTCTCTCCTCCTGTAGACTGTGAGCCCTCGCGGGCAGGGTCCTCTCTCCTCCTGTACCAGTCTGTTTTGTACTGTTAATGATTGTTGTACGTATACCCTCTTTCACTTGTAAAGCGCCATGGAATAAATGACGCTATAATAATAAATAATAATAATAATAATAAGTGCTGGGAATTCTATACATGACTGAATAAAGCAAGAAGTTTTGAAAATGTTGCCTTCCTTTCAGTAATGTCTCCATCTGGTGATTTCCATTTCTACGACTTTCCTTCTTGGTGTTGCAATTTTAACATTAGGGTGTGTAATTCATATATCGTATACACTATGGTGTCCTGTTCTACACTACTCACAATTAAGAAGCATATTCAGGTCAGATCATCCACGACCTACCAAACTAAGTTGACAATTGTGTGATTTGCAGGCAGACTGCAGTCTTAAAGCCAGGACACAATAACGTTTGATCCCAGAACATAAAAAGACTTAATTTCCTAAAATAACCCTAATTCTACTGTAAACTGAATGCAAAGATATTGAAATGTCATTGTGGAGTATGTAGGGTCGTCATAACACAGCTATTTCCCTATTAGGACCGAATTACTCGCGTCTCCGGCAGTAGTAAACTCCGCTCGTCTCCCGCTAACAATAGCACAAAATTACAGTGGTTTCCAGCGATATGTTAATGGAGACCTTTAAAAAGCTTTTCAGTAAATCATTTACATTTCAGATCCAGAAATGCATAATTATGTGTGTATGGGATTGATTAGAAGCCTTGGCTCCAAGGGAACACAACATTTTCATTGATATTTAAATCAATTTGTGTCTTGGAGCCCCAGGACATGACCGGGAACCCCAGTCTAGAGGGCACGTACGGTGGGACCCTTCACCCCTAGTCCGGTGGTTCTTTATGGAGACCGGTAATGATTTGTGTGTGAGTAGAACAAAGCATATTGTGATAATGGAGGTGATTTACACTCCGGATCATTCATAGAAATGCAATTTCCTGACTTTTCCTTTCCGGTAAAAAGTTGTCTACACGGTTTCATGCGGAAGTGGCGAAACACAGGGTCTGTGGCCGCTGCCAAAAATAATAGACACATGTTTGAACATCCACAAAAACTCATTGATCAAACTTACAATATTTGGAATTTCAAAAGTTTACAAGAATCACAAAGTTTTTGTAAAGTCTTTAAAAAGTGGCGGAGTTGGCTTTGGCCAGTTGAACAGGCGCATATCTGTAATTAAAGGTTTATGGGTGTACCCGTCATACTAAGGGAATTCATTCTAAAATGTTTATGGCTGCAGTCATTCCCCTGTGTGGTCTTTCCTCAGCACCTAGCCAAATAACATGGGTGTAATATTGAAGGTGATTATGATGAGACTTTCTCCGGTGTAGACCGCGGTAACTGCTTGTCACCAATGGCTCATACCCACCTCTGCTACAGGGGGATACTGCTCAATATCGCAGACACATTCATACTCTTTCTCCTTTTTTTTTTTTTATCAATACCGGGCATGGATTTTCTTGGTCGAAGCCATATTTTGTGCTGAATGAACATGGGTGGTTATGTGAGAAGAAGACCTCATCGATGTGTTAGTGATGTCATCAACATTTCGCAGAAGCTGAGAAAACAAAGTGTGTTCATCGGTTATTTAAGTTCGAAAAAATTCAATATTTTTTATATATTTGCTTCTACGGTTTACATTTCTTGATGTGCATCACTATAATATAGGGAAGTTATAGTTTTCAGGGTTCGTTTTTCATGCTTGGACAAGGGGATTTCCAACGCACAGTGTAACATAGAGGTTACAATGGGGGATGAAAAAGGGTAGGAAGACCCTTACAGTAGGGAGAGGGGAGACAGGTCACCACATGACACTAACCTGAGTCCCTCTAATCAGATCCTTCCACTCACCGCCATCACGTGCCTAGTCCCTAGCTGTCCCTCCACTCACCTTGGCTAGTGCGAAGGCTGGTGATGGCACTAGACATCACCACTACTGTAATAAAATATGGGAGAAGGAAGACAGACAGGGGGCCATAGAAAAAAGGATATGCATCAACTGTTGCAGCCAAACACCAGGTGTCATGCTCACTTGTAGAGGCACTGAAACATATTGGAGAAAGATCTCCAAAGTGCAGTTAGCAAATAACCCAAAAGAGGGTTATAGAGTGGTCAGCAAGCCAGGCCTGCAACAGGAGGTCTCGTTAATAGTACAGGAGTAAGCAAATCAAAGTCAGGTGATCGCTAGGAGTCAGGATCCGGGATGCCACGTATACACCAGAAGGGAGAGACGAAGCTGAGGTCGGGAACGAGGATACAGGTCAGAGGCTGGAGAGTCAAAGTAACGTACAGGGGTGGGGGATACATAGGTTGGGACCGGGGTCAAACAGATAGGACTGGAACAACACAGCAACTATAGACAGGAATGGAGAGTCCGGAAACGAGGGACAGACGAACAGAGGAGGGCGTGGGTCAGGACAAGGTAACAGGTAGGCAGGACAGATCAGGTTAACTCATGGGAGCCAGGCATTCACGCTGCAGAGCAGGAACTATTACTGGCACTGTTCTGGAGGAGCAGTGCCAGGATATAGCGGCCTGTCCTCCTGAATGAGGCAGCGCAGAATTAACCCCTCCCAAGACTGGTAAGCCTGAAATAAGATACCAGCAATGGCTCCGCGGTGGCTGAGTCAGGCATGGATCATAACACCAGGGCTGCCTGTGACAAAAGATGAGCAACTTCATTGCTGCAGCCTAACACCACGGCTGCAAGCGACATAGCTCCAAGAGCTTCAACAGGCTTCCTCTTTCAACAGTGGTCAGTTCAGAATGATTTTTCTGTCCATAACCGGTATGGTGTTGGAACGTGTGACTATTTAAAGGGAATGGGTTTGGTGACAAACCAGTAGCACCTGAGATGAATTAACAAGAAACTACCAACAGGGAAAGAGTCCTTAACCTTTTCTACACTAAAAGCTAAAAGAAAGAAAATATGTTTAATATCCAGAGACTTACTAGGCAATCGGAGACTAAAGGGGGCTTTACACGCAGCGATATCACTAGCGATATCGCTGGTGAAAGCACTCGCCCCTGTCGTTTGTGTATCACGGGCAAATTGCTGCCCATGGCGCACAAAATCGTTAGGAGCTGTCATACAGACTTACCTGCCTAGCGACGTCGCTGTTGCCTGCTAACCGCCTCCTTTCTAAGGGGGCTTTTCGTGCGGCATCACAGCGACGTCACTAAGCGGCCGCCCAATAGAAGCGGAGGGGCGGAGATGAGCGGCCGCCGCAGGTAATCTGTAGTTCGTCGTTCCTTCGGTGTCACACGTAGCGATGTGTGCTGCCTCGGGAACGACGAACAACCTCCGTCCTGCAACAATCAACGATTTTTTGAAAATGAACGACGTGTCAACGATCAACGATAAGGTGAGTATTTTTGATCGTTAATGGCCGTTCGTTGGTGTCACACGCAATGACGTCACTAACGATGCCGGATGTGAGTCTCGGAATCCATGACCCCGGTGATATATCGTTAGTACGTCGTTGCGTGTAACGGGGCCTTTAGATCCCAAATCTGTCACATGTCTCTCCAGGACAGGAGACCCTAGTGAGACCACTGGAGGAAACAGTTCTGATTGCATTAAATACTATTGAGAAAGATTGCCCAAAGATGATGCATGACTATTAAGGAACAACTCCTAGGTAGATGTAAAAGCCCCCAGTGGTTGTATGTAATGTTACCTAGAATGGAATTGTCCGTTGGGGGCATATGATTGTGTCAATCCTTGGTCCTCTGGTGGGACACTCATCTTTTAGCCTTTTCTTTCCATCCTTCCTATATTTGGACATTGCAAAGATTGGAAAATGTGCCCGTCTGTTTCTTATGTATTTTCTCTATTGTAAGAAAAACACACATTAAAGTTCCTAATTATTTCCATTTGACGTGCTAACTTAACAAAAAACCCGTGTCTGGGGTTTTCTTTGGCTGGGGATGTTGATAAAATAGCCCTAATTACACTTTTATGGTTCTTACAAGTTGTAGAGTTCAGGGTGTTGGAGGGTCCTGGCAGATTATCGTTTTATCATTAAATACTTTAGCAGTATACGGGAAGTAATGGAAGGTCCAGATGAATTTCTAGTTCATTCATTCCTGCCAAGTGTAGATTGCTCCTCAGCGTTACATGGTCTTATGAATTAAATGCCCCATTTGCCTGAGAAGTGACTGCCGCTTTTAATGCCAGATTTTCTGCTGAAAATGAGTTAAAAAATGGCATAATTATCATTCTGTCACACGGAGATTTGTACAAACTTTGCCGACTGTTACGGTGGCGTTGGGCACTGTTCAGATTGCAGATTCTGACACTCCTCCCGATAGATTCTCTTTTGTCTGGAATCAACACAGGCAGATTCAAGCATTAACCTGCTGTTTGCTGATTCATAGCCAGGCTAGCAAGAGTTAATCTCTCTTAGGGCGGCTTTGCACGTTGCGACATCGCAAGCTGATGCTGCGATGTCGCACGTGATAGTCCCCGCCCCCGTCGCAGGTACGATATCGTGTGATAGCTGGTGTAGCGAACATTATTGCTACGCCAGCTTCACATGGACTCACCTGTCCTGCGACCGTCGCTCTGGCCGGCGACCCACCTCCTTCCTAAGGGGGCGGGTCGTGCGGCGTCATAGCGACGTCACACGGCAGGCGGCCAATAGCGGCGGAGGGGCGGAGATGAGCAGGATGTAAACATCCCGCCCACCTCCTTCCTTCCGCATATCCTACGGAAGCCGCGGTGACGCCAGTAGGAGATGTTCCTCGCTCCTGCGACTTCACACACAGCGATGTGTGCTGCCGCAGGAGCGAGGAACAACATCGGACCGTCGCGTTAGCGTAATTATGGATTACGCCGACGCTGCACCGATGATACGATTACGACGATTTTGTGCTCGTTAATCGTATCATGTAGGCTTTACACACTGCGATGTCGCATGCGATGCCGGATGTGCGTCACTTTCAATTTGACCCCACCGACATCGCACCTGCAATGTCGTAGTGTGCAAAGCCTGCCTTAGTCTGCTTGCTCCTTTGATCACATGTTGTGGGGTGACCTATCAAATCTACTCCCCTTCTATTTATGCTGGTTGAAACCTTCCTCCCATGCCAGCTATAGTTTATTCTATATTGGCCTGTGGTGTCCCAGACTTACTGGTGACTGTGGTGCCTTTTGGTTGGAGCAGTTGTGGAGTTTACCCCTATTGTTTTGTAGCTTCCTTCCTGCTCTTGTTTTTCCTCCTGAATCTCTTATTGTCTTTACCTGTGTGTGCACTCTGTGACAGAGTTTTGGTTTTCCCTTGTCTGTCTTTATTTGTGGGTTTCATCACACTGGGGGGAGGGGGAAGGGGAATCATATCAGGACTGGTCAAGAGCAGGGCCAGGAAGGATACTCTGACCTCTCCACCATCAGGAGTATCCCTGAGTATAGGGATGGCATAGGGCCCTCTAGCTAGCCCTCTAGGGGCAGGGCCTCAGCCAACAGAAAAACGTTGCCTCATGGTATCAGCTTTGTTGGCTGAGACCCCGCCCCTTCTGGTCACATGGGCATGACCTCAGCACAGGTCCTGCAAGTGAAAAAAATCGATTGTATAATACTTATGCTAATTCTAACAAAGGGAGGGGATAAGTATTAATACCCCCCCCCCAGATATTGTCTGATCCCCAGCTGCTGTCACTCAAGAAGCTGATGATTTTATAAACTTTACTTTTTTGGATTTCAAAACCTAAACATTCGAGCTGACCACTACAGGTATGTATAGACTCAGCCTGATAATGCCAGTATAGCACTGGTTTTAGGTTATAGGAAAATCCTGGTGATTGGTTCCCTTTAAGCTCTCTCTTTTGTCAGGTATTTTTCCCTCTTCATTCAAACGTGTCATCATAATCCTTTTACTATCCCCCATACCCATACCCAGACCAGAACTGTGCCGCAAACTACAGACCGGTCTCTAATCTCCCTTCATCTCTAAACTCCTGGAACGCTTTGTCCACTCCTGCCTAATCCGCTCTCTCCGATAATTCTCTTATTGACCCTTTACAATTCGGTTTCCTCTCCTGACACTGTACTGAAACTGCTCTTATGAAAGTATCTATTGACCTATTAACTGCTCAACCTAATGGCCTCTGCTGATTCTCCTGGATCTCTCTTCTGCATTCGACACTGGGGAGCACCAGCTCCTCCTCACCATGCTCTGCTCTATCGGCCTCAAGGACACATCTTAAAAACATCTCCAGACCCTGACCTTTTCTCACCTGTCAAACTGTAAAACCCTTACTGTCACTCTAATTTATTATTATTTGAATTCAGATTGGCTTCACGTGAATAAAACAAGGATTTTCTACTTCATGGAGTGCAGGACTGTGATGGTGGGATATGTTGGGTTGTGTATGTTCAGATGTTGTGTCAAGCTGCCACCAGGGGGAGCCGGAGCTCTGCAGCAGAAGACACTACACGGAGCAACAAGAACCAGGAAGTTGATACATAGTGTGTGCTCGTACACTGCCTCACAGCACAGCTGGGGAGCCGAGCAGCAGAACATGCGAGGAATGGTCAGGCAGGCCAGGTCAAGCACAGTATGGGCAGAAGGAGGACCGCCGGAAATAGCAGAAGAGGGGTCAAGGTCAGGCCGAAGTCAGTACCAGAGGAAGCAACCGATCTGGGAGGTAGGAGAGGGGACAGAGGAATGGAGGGACGACTAGGGGACGGAAGACAGACAGGGCATGGAGGCACAGGAGCAGATGGATAAGGATAACACTTACAGGACCAGCAATCACAGGCAAAGCAGCGCTAAGCTTATAGCCGGTGCTGGTTCACTAGAGATGCCAGTTTTTAAAGCATCCAAACTCCGGAAGTGAGGCCCAGGAGAAGGCTTCACCCCCTAGCCATGCAGATGGGGAGGCAAAACTGTGACATGTTGGGAGTGTTGCCTTGTGTTTACATTGTTCTGTCTGCATGTTAATCATCCCCCTGCAGTGCTTTTGTCCCTAGGTCTGGGGGATTGGGGGCTGGAATCCACCCAAGTTCTTTGTTTACCTTTGGGATTATTCAGGCTGTCACAGGACAAGAGACAAGCAGGAAGATTTATCCTCTGTGGGTGAAGCTGGGCTATGCTCTGCACCCCAAGAGAGACTTGGACATTTATCTCTTACTGGACTATTTTGCCCTCTGTGTGGTGGATTATTTTATGGACCTTCTAATTTGCTTGGAATAAAGGTTCTTTGGATTGTTCCCTCATCTCTCGCTCTGTTGATTGTGTGATACCGGAGAAGGACAGGGACCATAGCTGTTAACCACAGTGAAGCAAATGTTCACCAATATGTATCTCACATCACGATGCCACTATTTTTGAGCAAATAGCCTCTTCAAAAGAAAGAGGTCTTCTTGATCTCTGGCACCAACTATTGGCTGTACAAAACAATCTTAAAAGTCAATATTAACCCTTTAACGAGTGTTGTCACATGACTTAGGATAAAAAGCTAAAACAGAAACTTCTTTTGCAGATGTGTTTTGGGGTGATACTTCTCAGTGCAAAAGCAGAAGTTCTGGAAGAGGAAAGACCACTGACTAGGAGTCTAAGGGGTAATATTTATCCTAGTGGATAGGGATATGGCTGACATGTTGGTGTAAGGAGACTTCTAGGCCAGAAGGAAGAGGCCTTTACAAATCTTATCAAATCTGATCTCCTGTTTTGATTTGAGCAGGACAACATCTTGAGAAATTGATCTGCAAATGGAGTTTCTGATTTGGCTTCTTATTCTAAGTCATATAGCAAGGCTCATTAAAGGGTTGATATTTACTTCTAGCCTTGCCACATCCAAAAGATGGAACCAGAAATCAAGCTCAACCCCTATTCCACCTGAAAGAGTTAGTTGCATACTTTATTTCCCAGGGGAGCATTGCACTGCCTACATGTCTCCTGATACTTGCATGTCGGGTATGTCACTCTTCACATGGAGAAACGTCCCCCTTAGGTCACCATTAATGGTCATTTTGGATGGCAATGTCCAGAGGTTAAGACTATACTGACAAGCAAAGGGTAACAATGTTTTGCACTTTTGGCTTTCAGGCTCCATATCTCACCATCCCCTACAGCTTTGAGCATGAGACGACCATCATTTTATAGAAAATCGGCTTGGCTATCTCATACATAAATGTGACTTGCGGCTATTTAGCATATGATTAATTATGCAGATTCTTGTCATGTCTCCGCATTGTTACTGTTTTGCTCCTAAGAAATCTAAATTTTAATTTTTATTATTTTGTTAGCATTTTGTAAATCTACCATTGGCTTTCAGCTCTGCCTGAATCCTTCTGAGCTCTCCATCAGATTCAAGTACAGTACAGACCAAAAGTTTGGACACACCTTTCCATCTCTAGAACAACTGTTAAGAGGAGACTTTGTGCAGCAGGCCTTCATGGTAAAATAGTTGCTAGGAAACCACTGCTAAGGAGAGGCAACAAGCAGAAGAAACTTGTTTGGGCTAAAAAACACAAGGAATGGACATTAGACCAGTGGAAATCTGTGCTTTGGTCTGATGAGTCCAAATTTGAGATCTTTGGATCCAACCACTGTGTCTTTGTAGAAAAGCTGAACGGATGGACTCTACATGGCTCGTTCCCACCGTGAAGCATGGAGGAGGAGGTGTGATGGTGTGGGGGTGCTTTGCTGGTGACACTGTTGGGGATTTATTCAAAATTGAAGGCATACTGAACCAGCATGGCTACCACAGCATCTTGCAGCGGCGTGTTATTCCATCCGGTTTGTGTTTAGTTGAACCATCATTTATTTTTCAACAGGACAATGACCCCAAACACACCTCCAGGCTGTGTAAGGGCTATTTGACTAAGAAGGAGAGTGATGGGGTGCTACGCCAGATGACCTGGTCTCCACAGTCACCAGACCTGAACCCAATCAAGATGGTTTGGGGTGAGCTGGACCACAGAGTGAAGGCATAAGGGCCAACTAGAGCTAAGCATCTCTGGGAACTCCTTCAAGACTGTTGGAAAACCATTTCCAGTGACTACCTCTTGAAGCTCATCAAGAGAATACCAAGAGTGTGCAAAGTAGTAATGAAAGCAAAAGGTGGCTACTTTGAAGAGCCTAGACTATAAGACATATTTTCAGATGTTTCACACTTTAAGTATTTCATTCCACATGTTTTAATTCATAGTTTTGATGCCTTCAATGTGAATCTACAATTTTCAGAGTCCTGAAAATAAAGAAAACTCTTTGAATGAGAAGGTGTGTCCAAACTTTTGGTCTGTACTGTATGTATATACAGCTATTTCTCTCTTCCCACAAGTGTTGGATTGGGTTGAGGTCTGGGGACTGTGGGGACATTCCAGCTCTATTGTCATTGAACCATTTCTTCTCTGTATGCTTTGGGTCATTGTTCTGCTTGAACACTATGTCGTCCTTTTCATACCCATAGTACTCGAGTGTATGAAGTAACTCATCCTGCAGGATCCTCACATATATCTCAGCATTGATTCCACCATCCATCCTGGTGAAGTATCCAACACCTTTGGCTGTGAAACACCCCCATATCTTCTGGCTTCCTCAACCGATCTTGACAGTTCCTTCAATTTTATGAACTGTTAGCCCTTTTTTCCTTTGTTTCTTCCTATTGACTTTCTTCTCATTGCTCCAAATCTCCTGTTTCCAATCTTCTACTTTTTGTACTCCTTTACAAACTCGAACTGACGCTTCTTATGATGATCTTGAAGTTGAGGCTTCTTCATCTTTTCTTTTCTTTCTCACTATTATGGAGCATACAAGACGCTGCCATTGCCGGGTTTATCATGCCAGAACTGATAGACCTCGAGATGGGCCAACTCTGATATTTTGCCTGGACATCACCCCTTGGCTTTTGAAGGGATGGACTGACTTCAATTCGTATTCTTCCATCTGTCATGGCCTCACATGATGCAATTTGGCAATGTTTTTGGCTGATAGATTACTATCGATGAGCTGGATGATGCTGCTTCTCTTTTCTTGGGAAACCTTCTTCATGGCGGCTCCTCAGTTTGAACTTTTCACTCGGGAAACCTAATAACGGACTGAGCTATTAGGGAATGTAAGAACAGGATGTAATTTGTAGTATATAGGAAGCAAACACCAGGAGCAAAACAGTAACAATGCAGAGCATGCGAAGAATCTGCATAACTAATTATATGCTACATAGCTGCAAGTCACATTTATGTATGAGATAGCCAAAATGATGGTCTATAAAATGAAAATAGTCTCATGCTCATAGATGCAGTAGCTGGTGAGATACGGAGTGTGAGTCAAAAGTTCAAAGCATTGTTACCCTTTTGCTCTTCACTGTATAATACAGCAAAAGCCACCACAATCCAATAAAATGTCTTGAAAACAGACAGAAGACATGAAGAACCCAAGGGATAGCCTATTAGTAGTGGAGGAGGAGGACTCTTGATTATGTATAATTCTTTGTGCAATGTATTCTCCTTCTATGCGCGTATAAATGAAGACTTAATGTTGCAAAAATTGGATATCATGTGCCTTACAGAACGTCGTTCAACCGTATGTAATATAACACTACATGCTAATTACATGCTGATTCTTGCCAAGTCTCCGGTTGACCCACTGGCTGTGTCACGTTGATGTGGAGCAGATCGCTACTGTAGAACCTTATGGGACTGAAGGAATGCTGAGCTCGGCATCTAAAGTTACATCATAGACTCACGTAAAGTTTTATTTTTTTTTCATTGAGTCTTAATTCATTATGTAGTTTTCTTTCAAGACTTCTTCAAGTATTCGCAGATGCCAAGATCCATAGGTCATGGAGCTAAGAGTCAGGTGAGGAGGACAATGGCTCAGAAATATGAGGAATTAACGGCTTCTGCTCCAGTCACATTTCCCGTAGAAACTTGTCAACTCTGTGAACCCGTCACACGGGATTGGGGGTGACCTTTCGTCTGGCGGTTTAGATTATGTTGCGCTTTGACTTTGCACTCGTGGTAAAGGTAACCCGCTAATGGGAAAATGCTTATTATAGAGATCACTTACAACACGCGGTAACGTTGGGATCAGAGAAGTACAGAAAAGTCTGCTCCTTCCATAGTGATTACCATTAATGGACGTATCCTCTACGTGACCGGAGTTATTTAAAGGGGTCGATAACGGAAGAAACTGCTTCTAAAACCTCGGGTAGATTTAACATATTACATACTGTATTAATTCTTGATGAATTTATACGTTTTCATATAGTTACCGGACTCTACTGGACTTCTGTGGCCATGGATCTGTCACTCTACACCTGTCCTGCAGGCCATCAAGCTGCAAAGTTCTCCAGCTATGAATGTACCTCCCTGCCCTGACCGCTATTACTATTATTTACTTTACCTGTGGCTCCCCAGAAACAGGAGGATAGACACTGATCTCGCTAAGATGGGTATGCTAAAAAAAAGGAGTTAAACTACTTATTAAAGGAGTTGCCTGCTACTGGAAATCCAGAGAGAAGACACTTCTCTACTTTGAGTGCTATTTTCTCCATCTATCTGATGCAATTGTTTATGTCATGTGAGTGCTGCAGCCTATCAGTGGGCACCGATGGGCTGCAGCATTCACAGGCCATCTGACTAGTAACAGCTGACTTTGTCTGCAGAGTTTAGGACTTTGAACTCCATAATTTCAAGTGAGCACAGCTTGGAGAGAACCGGTCACATGGACTTTTGCACAAAAGTCGCCATCATGGCGTCGTCAGGCATTATTCATATTGTAGAGTCTGACACTCCGGCCGATGCTTTCTGTGGTGTTTCTGCTGATCAACTCAGGCAGACCCGGGCGTCGACCTGCTGTCTGCTAATTCATTGACAGGTTAGAAAGAGTTGACCTCTGTTAGCCTGCTCTCTAGGCTTTTTTGATCACATGTTGTAAGGAAGCCTATCACATCTGCTCTTCTCATTTTTAGGCTGGAGGAAATCTACCGGTGCCAACTATAGTTTTTGCTGTGTTGGTCTGTAGGTTGTGGTCTCCTAGACTTGCTGGAGAAAGAGTTGCTTTGTGCTTTGTGTTTTTGTTGAACTAACTCATCATTTTTGGTTTCCATCCTGCTCTTATTTTCCTCTTAATCTCTTATTGTTTCATACAGTCAGGGCCAGAAATATTTGGACAGTGACGCAAGTTTTGTTATTTTAGCTGTTTACAAAAACATGTTCAGAAATACAATTCTATATATAATATGGGCTGAAAGTGCACACTCCCAGCTGCAATATGAGAGTTTTCACATCCAAATCGGAGAAAGGGTCTAGGAATCATAGCTCTGTAATGCATAGCCTCCTCTTTTTCAAGGGACCAAAAGTAATTGGACAAGGGACTCTAAGGGCTGCAATTAACTCTGAAGGCGTCTCCCTTGTTAACCTGTAATCAATGAAGTAGTTAAAAGGTCTGGGGTTGATTACAGGTGTGTGGTTTTGCATTTGGAAGCTGTTGCTGTGACCAGACAACATGCGGTCTAAGGAGCTCTCAATTGAGGTGAAGCAGAACATCCTGAGGCTGAAAAAAAAGAAAAAATCCATCAGAGAGATAGCAGACATGCTTGGAGTTGCAAAATCAACAGTCGGGTACATTCTGAGAAAAAAGGAATTGACTGGTGAGCTTGGGAACTCAAAAAGGCCTGGGCGTCCACGGATGACAACAGTGGTGGATGATCGCCGCATACTTTCTTTGGTGAAGAAGAACCCGTTCACAACATCAACTGAAGTCCAGAACACTCTCAGTGAAGTAGGTGTATCTGTCTCTAAGTCAACAGTAAAGAGAAGACTCCATGAAAGTAAATACAAAGGGTTCACATCTAGATGCAAACCATTCATCAATTCCAAAAATAGACAGGCCAGAGTTAAATTTGCTGAAAAACACCTCATGAAGCCAGCTCAGTTCTGGAAAAGTATTCTATGGACAGATGAGACAAAGATCAACCTGTACCAGAATGATGGGAAGAAAAAAGTTTGGAGAAGAAAGGGAACGGCACATGATCCAAGGCACACCACATCCTCTGTAAAACATGGTGGAGGCAACGTGATGGCATGGGCATGCATGGCTTTCAATGGCACTGGGTCACTTGTGTTTATTGATGACATAACAGCAGACAAGAGTAGCCGGATGAATTCTGAAGTGTACCGGGATATACTTTCAGCCCAGATTCAGCCAAATGCCGCAAAGTTGATCGGATGGCGCTTCATAGTACAGATGGACAATGACCCCAAGCATACAGCCAAAGCTACCCAGGAGTTCATGAGTGCAAAAAAGTGGAACATTCTGCAATGGCCAAGTCAATCACCAGATCTTAACCCAATTGAGCATGCATTTCACTTGCTCAAATCCAGACTTAAGACGTAAAGACCCACAAACAAGCAAGACCTGAAGGCTGCGGCTGTAAAGGCCTGGCAAAGCATTAAGAAGGAGGAAACCCAGCGTTTGGTGATGTCCATGGGTTCCAGACTTAAGGCAGTGATTGCCTCCAAAGGATTCGCAACAAAATATTGAAAATAAAAATATTTTGTTTGGTTTTGGTTTATTTGTCCAATTACTTTTGACCTCCTAAAATGTGGAGTGTTTGTAAAGAAATGTGACAATTCCTACAATTTCTATCAGATATTTTTGTTCAAACCTTCAAATTAAACGTTACAATCTGCACTTGAATTCTGTTGTAGAGGTTTCATTTCAAATCCAATGTGGTGGCATGCAGAGCCCAACTCGCGAAAATGGTGTCACTGTCCAAATATTTCTGGACCTAACTGTACCTCTGTGTGTGTGTGCTGAGTTTTAGTTTCCCCTGTTTATATATTTCTGTGGTTTAATTCACACTCCTGTCCCAGCCCCCACAAAGGGGGGAAAGTATAAGATCAGGGCTGACCTGACACCCCTACCATTAAGGGTATCTTTGAGAATAGGGATAGCACAGGACCCCCCTAGTACTTTCTTGCCAGGAAAAGGGGCAGCCTTATTAATGATAAGGGATACTACTGAAAACATAGTTTTAATTTATATTCAGCCCCCACGCCTGTTTATAGTTGCCACCCTAGGTGCTTTCCTTCTCTTGGTCCTACACATATACACTGATGAATTTGTGATAAATTATACTTTCACTTTTTAACATGGACTATTATTTATAAGTTTTAGCCCACTGTTACCCAATGCCCTGAGGTCTAAATGATAAGGTTGGGTCTAATATCTGAATCATGAAGTCTTGAGTCTGAATTAGGAGGTCTGCTATGGGGGTCTGTATTATGAGTTCTGGTCTAAATTCTATTATGAGATTCTGTTATGAATTCTGTATTATGAAATCTGATGTCTAAATTTTATGCATCTATGTTCTGAATTCAGGGGATTGCTTGTCAGTTTAAGGTACACAATTTGAAGGGGGAAGGGGTTGTAACAGTGTTTCATCCTAGTTAGCCTCCATGGCCTCTGATGTAATCTGGCCTAAAGTAGGATTCATTGTCCTGCATCAAGTGAGGGGTTGTGAGTCCTCTGTTCTTCTCTGCAGGTGACTTCTCTAATACATAATCTTGCAGACAGGGCTGGAGTCTGGGCTTCTGGAACCTTCACACTTTGAACTACATGTAGAAAATTTCCAAAGGAGTGGGTGTGATGAGTACTTCTGCCCAGCCAGAGGGCCGATCCTAGGAGAGGTAGAACAGTAAGCCACATGTTTTGTTAGTGAGGAAGTTGGAGCTGTGATGTTGAGGGGCGAGGATCTGTTGCTGCAGCTGGTCCTGGTGCCATGAATAAACTATAGAGATTGTAGCCGGATACACATGCTATTGTCTTGATATCCATCATTTGGATGTGAGGAACTAGCCTAAGGACTGTTGTTGCCGGCTGGAGCTGGATGCACGTGCTATGGTCATGATATCTGTCATCTGGAGGAGCATCAGAAGTGTTGATGCTGGCTGGAGCTGGATACACACCATATGGTTGTGGTATCTGTTGTCTAGAAGAGCATAAGGATTGTTCTTGCTGGTTGGAGCTGGATACACGTGCTACAGTTGTGGTATCTGTGATCTTGAGGAGCATAGGCTGTGACCGCAGACTCTACCGGCAAAAGATACAAAAGCTGTGGCCAACCAAAAGTTAGGAGACAGTGCGTATCAACTGGTATGGGGGCAGTGGACCAACTGGTCATGGTTTGGGATCTCATCGATTCGGGGCATCTCATTTTGACCATCTACCTGCAGGTTCTGTAACACCATGGATGAAAGAAAAATAATTGCATTGTTAATCTGCCTAGAGGATTAATACAACCCACAACTTCAGCTCCTCTCATGGTGTATAATAGCAACATGTGGTGGGCCGTTCACTCCTGGTACACGATATACCGAGGCCAGGATAGATAATCTGCTGATACACGGCCCAGAGTCAAAATTATCCCAGTGCCAAGTGTATACAGTAAAGTGTGTGTCACCTCGGTGGACTGTCTACAGCCTATTGTACCATAACCTCAGTCTGGTATCATCCTAGATATCATTTTATAGAACCTTACATTTTAGATTATGTAATCTCTTTATAATAGGTCCATAATTACATTCATCTTTTCATTTTTCTCCATCTTGTAGTTGAGGTTTGCTGTAGAAGATGTTGATACAAGTTTTTGCTGTGTATTCTTTGGTTTCAAGAAGAATTCCTAAATATTGAGAAGACCTGATCACCATAAATCATAGGTGCTAGGTCTTCCACCGCACTGGGGATGAGTGAAGTCCACACCACAGCCATGCAAATTCCAGCTCCTGTAGCCATCCATCATTCATAAGCCTGGTGTATGTGCCACGTGAACATATGGCCCATGGCGTCACAGCTCAGGGTCAATTATTTATTGAGATGGAGAATTGACATATCTGCAGCTCTGAGATCAAAGATGGAAGCCAAATGGAAAAATACATTGTACATGTTATTGACTGATGAGAAATGGCTGATCGTAGTGGAAGCCCCAATGCCCTGTCTTATACGTCATATGCCAGGTACCACCAACACCCAACGAAACTCATTGACCTAACCTAATAAGGAGGCCTTTGGGTTCCATAGTAATTTTTCATCAAGACAGCAGGTTCTAAAGAATAGTGGAACCAAAAGAGTAGTAATCCAATCTACGAAGACTAGTGAAAGCCAAAATATTCAGCTTTGTATGTCATAGATGGATACCATCAGCACAGAAGGAAACTCGTTGACTTTTTATTGGTGTCCATTGAGTTCTACCACAATTTTCCATAGAGACAGCTGGTGGTAGCTCAAAAAGGTTCCTCTAAAGAGAGCTTACATATTCACACCTACATATTCACATATGTTGGCCGTCCAGAGCTTTCTCTGATTCTACAAGGTGTTTGAGATTCCCAGAACTTCCAGGTCAAGGTTGATATTAAGTTTCCAATTGGAGGCATCTACATTTGCCTGACACCAGGAACAACATTAAGACTGTCCCCAAGAGGGCATAGTATGCAATACTGGCATATGGCATGGCCGAAGAACAGAATTTGTAGCACCCCACCACCACCTATTATATGCTATTTATAATAGTGGTGTTTGCTAACACATTCCCGGCCTTTTGGCTCCCTTAGTCATTATAGTTGTTAATTCTGCACATACTGTAACAAAACCTCTAGCAAAGGACCAAACGAGTGGGTCGAATAGGAATGAAGGAACCGTCAAGGGGTGCTAAACTGTAACAAAACCATTCGTATATTGGTTGATGGGACCCTACCCTAAGCCCAGTTCAGATGCAGAAAGTGGTGGTACTATCTGTGACGACATGTACTCTCATGGGTTAACGTTTCTTAAAATCCAGCCAGACAGCATGATAGATTGTCTATAGATGGGGGAGAAGTCCCTCATCGTTTTTACAAGACTCTTGTTGACTCAATGTAATTGTGTTGGCCACTGAAAGCTAGACTATTGTTCTCCAGACATTTCCAGTAACCATTGTATTGTAGTTGTGTATTGATAATGTAATTACCTTAGTAGCCATTGTCTAGTCAGTGGCTCCCAGTTTACATGTACACCCTCAGCCTTTCTAAGCACATCATTTAAATGAACATTGTCCATGCAGCTTGAAATTCCTCCAATGGGAGAAGCAATCTTGTCCAACCAATCGATGAGGACGCAGTGTATCCAAGGGGAAGGTTGTGGCTATAAAAAGGACTTCTTTAAGCCACCAGTGGTGGTGGATGGTTGATGGATTCAGTCTAAGCTCTTTGGAGCTGACTGGAGGATCAGGACATCTTATGGCTTCAATATAGGGACTCCGGATCCGGTTGGAGACCATATCCACAGCCTAGGGATTTCGACTCCGGCTGCCAGGATTGTAACATCAAACCAGGACTACCTAAGGAGGACACGCAGGTTGGGACAGTTCAGTCACCTGTTACAGACTTTGTAGACCTCAGACAGCTTGGAACCTGTAAGGCATGGACATTCTAAATCCCTGGTGAGCCAGCGGAAGGGTGAGACTCTGTTGCCTGTTACATTTGTGTGTTTTGCTGGTTATGTGTTATGTGCCGTTAATTGTTTGGGGATCCAATAAAGTCTAATTATTGTGGTTCCCTCACCCTGTGTTGTCTGAGTAGTGTTACGCCCACGGTTAGGGAGGCCGGCGTTCAGTTGGGATGAGCCCTGAGCCACGCTGTCTTTCTAAAGGCGGCGGGTTTTAGTGGACGAGAGCGCCCACTGAGCCCCGTGTCTCCACAATTGGTGGCAGCGGTGGGATACTACTCAGCCTGGTTTACCCAGGGGAGCTGCAGTGGACTGGTGTTTTCGGACACCGTCCAGGGCTCAACAACCAGGGAGGCACATAAGCATACCCAGCAGGCCATAGGGGAGGCATTCAGGTTTCGGACGCTGCCATGTCCAACCCCACCAGCTCAGCCATGGGACAAGGACCAGAGAGGAGTTACGACCGCAGCAGTAAATGGATGCTACAGGATCTGTGCCAGATGCGAAAGATTGACTACAGGAACACTGACACTCGGTCAGACTTGATCCGGAAATTAGTCTGTTGGGATGCCCAGAATGATGCAGAGGATGATGAGGACACTGCCGTTGTGGTATCAGAGGAGGTAAACCCTGTATCTCATCCTAGATCCAGTGACAGTCTGGAAACAAACCAAACCCAAGCAGACCGAGTCAAGGAATTGTTTACTGCATTGGGGCCTGAAGCTTCAAGGGAAGAGAGGGCTGGTGTTCTGCAATTTGTGTTTGGATTTCCAATTTCCTCACCATCAGCACCTACCTCCAGGATAGACCACCACCAAGGAAGTCATCTTCGCTACAGGGATGTGCCAGTGTTTAATGATTCCAGCACTGAGATAGATGAACACTTGCAAAACTTTGAGATGCTAATGCGTATGCACCAGGTGCCCACAGATGAGTGGTCCAAATACCTGTGGACAAGCTTGCCGGTCCGGGCCCAGGAGGCTGTCCGATCACTTGGGCCTCAGGACTGCTTGGACTACGGAATTATTAAGGACACTTTGTTGGCCCTTTTTACCATAACACCCGAGAGACATCGCACTAAGTTCCGGACTATGTCTCGCCAGGGTGTCTCGTACGTCGAATTTGGCAGTCAACTCCGACGACACTGTAATCGCTGGCTCGATGGACGGGCTGCCCACTCCGCTGCTGCCCTCCGTGATGTGATAGTGCTTGAACAGCTGCTGGTGCAGATGGACCCGGAAATCTGAGAATGGGTAGCTGACAGGAAGCCCGACACCCCAGAGCAAGCAGCGCGATTGGCTGACGAATTTACAGCCAACCGACCCAGCTGGAGGCCCAATAGGTCCCTCAACCATGGATCCAAGCGACCCCCAGACTCACGTGCTGGACTAACTCGTTACCCCACAGAAGCCCCAACAAGACAAAGGTTTACCAACAGGGTGGGTGACTTGTCTAACCCACGGCGCTGTTATACGTGTGGGCGCCTTGGACACATGGCCAAAGAGTGTCTACAAAACCGGGACCCCATGCCTGGAGCCCGTCTACCAGTCAACATATGCCGAGATGAACCAACGAGACCTGAGGAATGCTACTCCCGAGAAACACCAATAGCTGAGGAAGTGGTTTATCCAGTCCACACCCTACGGCAGGCCGGACACCGTACACCAGCTAACCTCCATCCCTACATCCAGACGGTCAAGGTCGGTGATATACAGGCTCAGGGACTTCGAGACTCGGGATCTTCCATCACCCTGGTCAGCCCAGATATTGTTCCCACAGAACATCATTTACCTGGCCGCCAAGTGACCATCATCCTTGCTGGGGGCCAGCGCTCGAACATCCCTCTGGCACGAGTGCAGTTGGACTGGGGAACTGACCAAGGAGAGGTTGAAGTAGGGCTCATGGACGGCCTCCCCACCCCTGTAATTTTGGGAAATGACCTAGGACAAGGACTATCCAGCCAGTTTGTCACCGCCATCACCCGCAGCCAAGCCAAACACCATCCTGGTGCAGTTCTTTCTTCCAGCCCATCAGAGGAGAACCCAACTCCTCAATCTTCAGCCTCCTCATCAGAGCCAACAAATGTGAGTACATCAGACCCAACTGTGGCCATTGATTGGGGGGAGATAGATCGTAAAGAGTTCAGGGAAGCTCAACTGTCAGACCCCACCTTAGAGCTTATCCGTAGTGCGGCAAGCCAACCTGGGGGAGGAAATCAGGGGGAGGTATATAGATGGGAAAAAGGCCTCTTATATCGGGAGAAGCCCGCATCCTGCCCAGAAAAACCCTGGACCCGTGTACATCAGCTTGTGGTACCCCAGCCATACCGACCCCAACTGTTGCGTTTAGCTCATGATGTTCCTGCGGCTGGGCACATGGGGACCAAAAAGACTCGGGCCCGCCTGCTGCGTAGTTTTTTCTGGCCAAGGGTCACTCAAGAAGTGCAAAAATACAGAGCCTCTTGCCCAGTGTGTCAGCGTATGGGGGGAGCCCCATGCCGTGCCCCACTTCAACCCATGCCCTTGATAGGAGAACCGTTCCAGAGAGTTGCCATTGATATAGTAGGCCCCTTAGCCACCCCAGCCGCAGTGGAAAAAGATTCATCCTCACCCTGGTAGACTTTGCCACCCGTTACCCAGAAGCCGTTGCCTTAACCTCCATAGATGCAGAGCACGTGGCTCAAGCTCTACTGGACATCTTTAGCCGGGTAGGGTTTCCACAGGAAGTATTGACTGACCAGGGGGCACAGTTCCAAAGTGAACTGATTCACACCCTGTGGGAAAAACATGGAGTCCGCCCCATGCGCACAACCCCCTACCATCCTGAAACAAATGGATTGTGTGAGCGCTTCAACAAAACGCTCAAACAGCTCATTAGCCGATATGTGGAGTCCGAGGGGGGGGACTGGGAGAAAAACTTGCAGCAGCTCCTTTTTGCTTACCGGGAGGTGCCGCAGGACTCCACTGGGTTCTCTCCCTTTGAATTGCTGTACGGCCGAAAAGAACAAGGGCCCCTAGAGCTGGTACGAGAGAGTTGGGAGGGCACCTTCCCCACAGAAGAGGTTCCCATACTGGACTATGTTCAAAAGTTTAGGGAAAGGATGAGGCACCTCATGGCGTTAGCCCATGGGAATTTAGAAGTGGCTCAGGAAAGGCAAAAACGATGTTATGACCGCACTGCCCGGCCCCGAGAATTTGCCTGTGGACAGAAGGTCCTAGTACTAGTACCGGTGCGGAAAAACAAGCTGCAAGCCATGTGGGCGGGTCCATTCACCATTACCAAGAAATGTGGCAATACTGACTACACCGTGGCCCTGGATCGAGCAGGTGTTCGTGAGCGTACCTACCACATCAATAGGCTAAAAGCTTATGAGGAACGAGAAGTCACCAATTTAGCAGTTTGCTGTCCAGAGTTAGATGATCCAGAGTTGGACCAGATCCCAGACCTATTAGTGGACTCCAAAAGGGAAATGGGTGTAAAAGATGTATCACTAGGGGAGCAGCTTTGTCCATCACAGAAGCGACAGATATCAGACATACTCGGAACATATGAAACCCTGTTCACAAGTCAGCCTGGTAGAACCCCCCTGGTCCAGCATCATGTCAATACAGGGGCAGCCACCCCACTAAGACAACCCGCCTACCGGGTGACCCCTCCTGTGTTGGCAATGATGAAGGCCGAGGTGGATGACATGTTAAATATGGGAGTCATAGTCCCCTCCCATAGCCCATGGGCTGCCAGTGTGGTATTGGTGCCAAAAAAGGACAAGAGTACTCGTTTCTGTGTGGACTATAGACGGCTCAATGAGGTCACGATTACAGATGCTTACCCCATGCCCCGGGTGGATGAACTACTAGATAGGTTAGGGGGGTCTCGGTTTATATCTACCCTCGATTTGAGCAAGGGATACTGGCAGATCCCACTCACAAAAGACGCTCAAGAGAAATCGGCCTTCCTAACCCCTTTTGGCCTCTTTGAGTTTACCAGCATGCCTTTTGGGATGAAAAACGCCCCAGCCACCTTCCAGAGGATGGTAGACCATTTACTAGAGGGATGTCAGGGGTATGCCCAGGCCTATTTGGATGACATCGCTATCTTCAGCGACACTTGGGAAGAGCATCTTCAGCATGTGTCCCAGGTGCTGCAGAGGGTAGCCAAAGCCCAGCTCACCATCCGACCTGACAAATGCCAAATGGGGATGGCCGAAGTGCTATACCTGGGACATCGGGTGGGAAGTGGGTGCATTCGTCCCGAACCTGCAAAAGTAGAAGCCATTATCCAGTGGCCACGCCCGGTCAATCAAAAACAGGTCCGTGCATTTCTAGGAACCGCAAACTACTATCGAAAGTTTATCCCCAATTACAGTACCATAGCAAAACCGCTCACTGACCTCACAACCAAAAGATATGCCCGTAACCTTATCTGGACCCCAGAATGTGAAACTGCGTTCCTCCAATTGAAAGACCGGCTAGCCCAAAGCCCAGTCTTGACTGCTCCTGACTTCCGTCGCAGATTCATTGTCCAAACAGACGCATCGGACACAGGACTAGGAGCTGTACTTAGCCAAGTGGGGGACAACGGTGAGGAACATCCGATAGCTTACCTCTCCCGGAAACTGTTGGACCGAGAGAGGGCTTATGCCACCATAGAAAAAGAATGCCTGGCCATAGTCTGGGCCCTAAAAAAATTGCAGCCCTACCTCTATGGCAATGAGTTCACAGTCCTCACTGACCACAATCCATTGAGTTGGCTAAATCGCACTGCCGGGGACAACGGACGCTTGCTCAGGTGGAGTCTGGCATTACAATCTTACAATTTTTCCATCTCCCATAAACAGGGCAAGAACCATGGAAATGCGGATGGGCTTTCCCGACAAGAGGAGAAGGATGATCGGAAGCCTATCATGTCTGGCTAATATTAAGAAGGGGGAGGAATGTGACGACATGGACTCTCATGGGTTAACGTTTCTTAAAATCCAGCCAGACAGCATGATAGATTGTCTATAGATGGGGGAGAAGTCCCTCATCGTTTTTACAAGACTCTTGTTGACTCAATGTAATTGTGTTGGCCACTGAAAGCTAGACTATTGTTCTCCAGACATTTCCAGTAACCATTGTATTGTAGTTGTGTATTGATAATGTAATTACCTTAGTAGCCATTGTCTAGTCAGTGGCTCCCAGTTTACATGTACACCCTCAGCCTTTCTAAGCACATCATTTAAATGAACATTGTCCATGCAGCTTGAAATTCCTCCAATGGGAGAAGCAATCTTGTCCAACCAATCGATGAGGACGCAGTGTATCCAAGGGGAAGGTTGTGGCTATAAAAAGGACTTCTTTAAGCCACCAGTGGTGGTGGATGGTTGATGGATTCAGTCTAAGCTCTTTGGAGCTGACTGGAGGATCAGGACATCTTATGGCTTCAATCTAGGGACTCCGGATCCGGTTGGAGACCATATCCACAGCCTAGGGATTTCGACTCCGGCTGCCAGGATTGTAACATCAAACCAGGACTACCTAAGGAGGACACGCAGGTTGGGACAGTTCAGTCACCTGTTACAGACTTTGTAGACCTCAGACAGCTTGGAACCTGTGAGGCATGGACATTCTAAATCCCTGGTGAGCCAGCGGAAGGGTGAGACTCTGTTGCCTGTTACATTTGTGTGTTTTGCTGGTTATGTGTTATGTGCCGTTAATTGTTTGGGGATCCAATAAAGTCTAATTATTGTGGTTCCCTCACCCTGTGTTGTCTGAGTAGTGTTACGCCCACGGTTAGGGAGGCCGGTGTTCAGTTGGGATGAGCCCTAAGCCACGCTGTCTTTCTAAAGGCGGCGGGTTTTAGTGGACGAGAGCGCCCACTGAGCCCCGTGTCTCCACACTATCTACCCAAGCATGTAACCTATTATTGTTTATTATAGCACCATTTATTCCATGGCGCTTTACATGTGAAACAGGGAGGCATACATAGATGAATACAATAATCATGAACAATGCAAGGCACAGACACGTATAGGAGGAAAGAGGACCCTGCCCACGAGGACTCACAATCTACCAAGGGTGGGAGAAGATACAGTAGGTGAAATAAATTCTACCTGCTGAACAGACCTGGGACCATTTTACAGTAATTATAATTTAGTATTATCTCTAGTATTACTTTCGGTTACATTAGGGGATCTGTTAGATTAATTAGTTGAAATTATCATCGTGTAACAAAGTAACGTTAACCCGCCCATGAGGAATTGTCCAATTGCCATATTACAAGAGGAAAAGGTTGCTCATCGAATATAAAGATGGAAATCAGAATAAATGCCTGGTTCAATGTCCTCTACAATGTCATAGTACATGAAATAAAGAGAACAGGCCCCAATAGGCGTCACGGTGGCGCAGTGGTTTGCACTGAAGCTTTGCAGCTCAGAGGTCCTAATATCAAATTCCACCAAAGACATCTGCAACGAGATGGTATGTTCATCTAGATTTTCTCTTGTTTTCGACCACACTTCATCTAGATAGTGATAGGAAATGTAGATTGTGAGCCCCAGTGGGGACAGGGATGATGATGTCTGCAAAGCACTGGAATTAATGGCGCTATATAAGTGAGAATAATGCCCTCTACAATCTAATCTTATGATATACTCTAGAAACAGTGACCTGTTATGATCCGGTAACCATAGAAGATTACAAAAAACTCCCATTAGTGGAAAAACATAAAGAACAACAAGAGTAGTTGGAACCTGAGCTGACTACAATCCCCTAACATTAGAAGTAGCCGTGGAGCGTTCCTAAACACCAAGACGTCTCGTCACAGCCTGAGAAACTAGCTAAGACTCACAGATAGAAATGAGGAAATATACCTTGCCTCAGAGAAATCCCCAAAGGAGTAGATAGCCCCCGACATATAAAGATTACAGTGATATAGAAAAACATGATACATGGATAGGAAAGATAGATTTAGCAAGGGCGAGACCCAACTAACTACATACAAAGGAAAGGAAACTGATTGTGGTCAGTACAAAAATCCTGCAGAAAAAAATACCAATCTCGAACGACCTAACCCCCACTATATCAGGTACTCTTGTAAATAATGGGAGAACAAAATACCAAAGAGAACACAAAAATATAAAAGTGCAAATAATCAAGTTAGACAGGGAGAAACTCCTTTTCTTGCAGCAGAGCTAGCAAAGGAACCCCAATGCTCACCACACAAGAGAAACCAAACTTCACCTGCAAGAAAACAGATACAAAACAAGAAAAACAAACCCCCTAAGGTGTAAACCAGGAAGCAAGGGAAAAGCTAGAAAACGTATCTGCAGAAGTCTTGCACAGGGAAACAGGGAAGGACAGAACTCCAAGCCAGGTCCAGTGACTGAAGAAAATTCAATTGTAACCGGCATCAGCAAGGCAAAAAGTGATCTCCTATATACACCAGGCTTGTCTGCAATAGGACTTCCTTAATTCCCAATTAACGTCAACACCTGTCTGAGTCACAGGCTCAGACTCAGCTCCACTACCATTCCTGACCACTAGAGGGATCTCCAAAACAGCACCCACACAGACGTCATTCACAACAGTGACCACTCCAATAGTTGTCCCTACTAGAAACAAGTTGGTCATCAAATCTGGGTACATATCATTATTATTCACCCTCTGCCTCCTATTGATAAACCAGTTACTTCTCCATCTGCACTCCCTTCACCATTCCCAGTGGTCTGATTTTATGCATCAATCTTTTAAGCCGCGCATTATATTATCAAATCAATTGGAAAATCAGAATATTAGACATTTAATGATTTGTCTGAGATACTAAAATACTGACTGTTCATCAGTGTTCTGCCAGCACTATATGAGCTGGAACTTGCTATTCTTAAATTTACAGCATGCATTGAGCCTGCCATTGTTATCATGCTTACCTGCATGAACAGAAGACACACCTATCTGTTATACCTACACAACTCACAAACAGAGATATTTGGCTTTTGGGTGAAATTTCAGAAAGATCCTAAAATGCTCTCTATCCTTTTCAGGTGAACTTAACATGACCTTCTCTAATCTTTTCAATGCTCATGTGCAACTGTTTAATATGTTAGTACTTTTTGCACAATTTGCAACAGGTGTTTGATCCATCAATCGCCCCCAAAACGTCTGGGTTCAATTAGAATTAATAATAAACCATCCTCCTCATCACGCTGTTCACATATTGACATCATGAGACCAAGATGACATCTAACAATTGATCAGCAGTACAGCGCCATTGTGAGGCTTCAAGCAGGATGTTCTCAGACAGAAGTGACCTCTGAGCTTAGAGCATCACAGAGTGTCATCAGCAGGTTGTACAGAGACACAGAGAGACTGAAAGAGTTACCGAAAGGCAGAGAAGTGGACATCCTTTAGCAACATCCTACCCTGATAATGCTTCATTGTGGACAATGCCTTTCAGAAACGGATGATGAATGCCACACAACTCCTGACACATTTAAGGAAGGTGAGAGGACCCAAGTGTCACGTAAGACCATTCAAAACTATTTACATCAATGTGGTCTGCGTGCTAGACGACCAATAGCGTACCTAACCACATCACAAGGCACAGGTGACATCAACCCTGGATGAAGGACCAGTGGCCTCAGTGTTGGTCACTGATGAAAGTCCATTAAGAATAAGCAGAAATAATGGTCTCCAACAATGTTGGAAACATTAACGAGAGCATTATACATCAGCCACTGTTGTCACCAGACAAGCCTTTGGTGATGGTGGTGTTACAGCGTGGGCCGGTGTGTCTAGTCAGTAAAGAACGGCTCTACACTGTGTGAGTGGTACAGTGACAGCCCCGACTACTGGAATGCCATCTTTACTCCAGTCATTGCCCCTCTGAATGACCAATTTCATCTTCATGGAGGACAATGCTCCACCTCATCTAGATTGCATCATTAGAGAATGGTTGCTGGAGACTGTGGGACCTCAAATGGATCAGGTGCATTTTCTCCAGACCTGAATCCCGTAGAAAACGTATGAAATCAGCAGTGATGGGGCTCAAATCTCTGTACCCCAGAACCTCAATGACCTGAGGGCCATCCATCAAAAACAGTGGGATGCCATGGTTCCGCAGACAATAACACCACCTGTGACCAGCAAGAGGGGCCATTGTCAGCTGAAATTAATATTCAAGGCTACATGACAAGTTATTGAGACACTGATATTTTTTATTTGGGGGGGATACTGATCACTGGTGTTGGCTTTTGTTTCAATAAATTGTTTGAAATGAGGAAATCACCATTGCTGCTTCTGCTTAAATGCCCAACTGTCATGATAAAATATCACTGTAGCGTGAACTTTTTGTTTTTCATAAATTTCACTGAAAGCCAAATATCCTTAACTTTTTCGGAGTAGTATACAGTATGTGCAGTTTGATGGACATGATGGCAGAAAGTCAAAGACCTACCTCCATATCTTGTAGAAAGAAAAAGACCAGTCTCCACTTCCTGTAGAGAAACAAGGACCCACCTGTCCTTCCTGTAGAGAAACAAGGAAACCGCCTCCACTTCCTGTAGAGAAACAAGTACCCACCCATCCTTCCTGTAGAGAAACAAGGATCCACCTCCATTCCTGTAGAGAAACAAGGATCTGCCTCCACTTCCTGTAAAGAAACAAGGATACACTCCCACTTCCTGTAGAAAAACAAGGATCCGCCTCCACTTCCTGTAGAAAGAAGGACCGACCCATCCTTCCTGTACAGATACAAGGATACACCCCCACTTCCTGTAGAGAAACAAGTATCCACCCATCCTTCCTGTAGAGATACAAGGATCTGCCTCCACTTCCTGTAGAGAAACAATGATCCACCCCCACTTCCTGTAGAGAAACAAGTATCCACCCATCCTTCCTGTAGAGATACAAGGATCTGCCTCCACTTCCTGTAGAGAAACAATGATCCACCCCCACTTCCTGTAGAGAAACAAGGATCCGCCTCCACTTCCTGTAGAGAAACAAGGACCCACCCATCCTTCCTATAGAGATACAAGGGTCCGCCTCCACTACCTATAGAGAAACAAGGATCTGTTTCCACTTCCTGTAGAGAAACAAGGATCCACCTCCACTTCCTCTAAAGAAAGAAGGACCTGCCTCCACTTCCTGTAGAGAAACAAGGACCCGTTGTTACGGGGGCTGTCTGATTATAAAAACCAAAGAGATATCAGAAGTCAGGGTCCACCGTGCAAAGTCTCTGCTGCAGACTATGGCAGAGGATAAGGGGTATCTTGTACCATGAAAGCAGTACTGACACTGATACGTCTCAGTGACACTAGAGCCAATCACGGCGTGTACTGTTAAAGTCACAGCAACTACCGTATTTAGCATTAACGTAAAAGGGATAGGTTAATGAGTGAGGAAGAGTATATAAGTGTGCCGCTGTAAATAGTAGTAGCACAAGTGCAGAGTGCAATACCTCTGTTAAACTCACAGAGGAAAATAGGAAATAAAGCAATTCCTCCCTTACTTGGAGGGTGTGTGGTATGGTCTCTGAAAAGCAGTGAGTGTGAAATGGCACCTGCCTAGGTCTGTTCCTCTAGCCGTGCCAGGGGACGGGCAGCAGCACAAGCCGCACAAAGCTCATACCTGCGTTCGCTCCACTAGTGTGCGAGGACACGAACCACTAGATATGGCACCTGACTAGGTCAGCTCTACTAGTGGTGAAAAAGAGACGGACAGCAGCAAAAGCCGCACAAAGCTCCTACCTATGTTAGCTCCCCTAGTGTGCGAGGATACGAACAACTGCCAGATGCAGTATAAGGAATGTTACCCTAGCGGCAACGTCCACCTACGAGTAGAATCACAAGGCCCAGCCTGACCATGTGCCTCAGCCACCTGCCTATGTCCGCTCCAATAAGATGCAAGGATACGGACCGCAGCCGAAGCTGTAAGGTACAAGAACGCTTCCCTGCCGGTAGCGCTCACCTAGCATAGACAGAGAGATGCCTAGAGGGACGTGCACAGAGCATCTACTCTGATGCATGAACCAAGAGGACTGAGCGCCGAGCAGCGTGCGTCAGGGTCTTACATAGACTCTGTGCCTCATCCAAGATGGAGGACACCAGAGCCAATCCGCTGCCAGAACAACAGCAATGACGTCACGCTGGCCTATCACCGAGCAAGGAGTAACAAGCACATGACCAGCGACCAATCGGCTTAGAAGGTGTCAGAGACATGTGACCTTGTGTCAGTGATGATGTCACTCGCACATGTGCAATGGCTCCAAGATAGGACTTAGTCTCCAGCGCTCGCACATGTGCAGTAGCAAGAAATCCGAACATAGTGCCACAGCAAAGGGAAAGGAGACACACAGATACCCAGAAACGGAAACCGTAACAGTACCTCCCCCTCAAGGGCCCCCCTCCCGGCGGCGCAGGTAATCGGCAACTAAGTCAGGAGCATGGACAGCCTCCTCAGGCTCCCAAGAGCGATGTTCCGGGCCGTAGCCCTCCCAATCTATCAAGAAGAACCTGCGCCCTCGAACCATCTTAGAACCAACTATGGCTCGTACCTCATAGCTAGAGCGAGAGGAATCAGAGGCAGGAGAGTGCACTTCACGAACGTGAGGTAAAATAGCCGGCTTTAACAGTGAAACATGGAATTTGTCATGGATCCTAAGATGGACAGGTATCTTCAATTGGTAGACTACAGATTTTACCTGTCGAAGAACCTCATAAGGACCCAGGAAGTGAGGAGCAAATTTGACAGAGCTCACTCTAAGTTTCACGTGTTTTGCAGAGAGCCACACAAAGTCCCCCGGAGAAAAGACAGGAGCCGGGCGACGAAACCGATCGGACACCATCTTCATACGGTCCTTAGCTGCTTGGATCGACTCTTGAGTCCGATCCCAGACCTCTCTGGCATTAGTTGCCCAGTCGGCCACAAGAGGAGGAGGTGCAGCAGCGGGAAACGGTACCGGTACCCTAGGGTGTTGCCCATTATTGAGTACGAACAGTGTCTGCCCAGTGGCCTCAGCCAGAGAATTGTTAAGGGCAAATTCTGCCCAGGGTAGGAGGGAGAACCAGCAACAAAGTGTCGAAGGTATATAATCATGGATTGATTGGTACGCTCAACCAAACCATTGGTCTCCGGATGGTATGCCGAAGAGAGATTCAACTCAATTTGCAGAAGGCTACAAAGATCTCACCAGAAACGGGAAGCGAATTGCGGACCTCTATCACAAATGATACGATCTGGCATCCCGTGAAGCCTAAAGACATGCTTGAGGAATAGTTTAGCTAGTACCCTGGAAGATGGGATTCTTGATAACGGTACGAGATGAACCATCCGGGAGAAATGGTCCGTAATGACCCACACAAATCGATGTCCCTGTGAACACGGAAGATCACCCACAAAGTCCATGCCTACCACCTCCCATGGTCTATCTGGCACTGGTAAAGGATGCAAGAGCCCAGCCGGTCTCTGCCGTAATGGACGGTTGCGAGCACACGAGTAGCAGGAACCGACATATCTCTTGACGTGGCTGCCTAAGTGTGACCACCAATACCACCTCTCCAGTAACTCTCTTGTCCGTCTAATACCAAAAGGCCCACCCACCTTTGAGGTGTGGGCCCACAACAGTATATCATTCTGTTGGTTAGGCGGAACAAAGGTCTTGCCCGGTGGGATTTGGTCTATAGTCACAGGGGAGAGCGTATGAAAAACCCTGGAGAGAAGGATTAGACGAGGTTCGTCAATCTCCTCCTGGGTAGAAACCATAGAGCGAGACAGGGCGTCTGCCTTGTTATTCTTACTCCCAGACAGATAGTTGATGGAGAAGTGAAAGCGGGAGAAAAACAAGGACCAGCGGGCTTGGCGAGGATTCAGACGCTAAGCGGTTTGTAAGTTCGTCAGATTCTTGTAGTCTGTATAGACCTGGAAAGGATGTTTCGCTCCTTCTAGCAAGTGACGCCACTCCTCCAAGGCTAATCTCAGGGCGAGCAGTTCCCTTTCCCCAATGGTATAGTTCCTCTCTGCCGGTGAAAAGGTTTTAGCAAAGAAGAAACACGGCCTTTTTCTACCTACACCGTTCTTTTGATACAAGACCGCACCAGCACCCACTGAGGATGCATCAACCTCCAAGAGGAAGGGCTTATTCTCATCGGGTCTTTGAAGAACGGGAGCAGCTGAAAAGTGTCTTTTTACTGCCTCAAAAGCCTGGGATGTCTCAGTAGACCAGACTTTTGGATTAGCACCTTTCTTAGTCAAGGCCACCAAAGAAGCCACCACGTGGAGAAATGGGGTATGAACTGCCGGTAGTAATTTATGAATCCTAAGAAGCGTTGCACAGCCTTCAAGGATCGAGGTTCGGACCATTCCAGGACAGCAGAGAGCTTCGCAGGATTCATAGCCAGGCCTTCTTGTGAGATAATGTAACCCAAAAAAGGCAATGAGGACTGCTCGAATACACACTTTTCGAGTTTATCAAACAAGGAGTGCTCCCTTAAACGGAAAAGGACACGAACGACATCCTGACGATTAGTCTCCAGATCAGGAGAAAAAATCAGGATGTCATCCAGATACAGCACGACGGGGGATAACAGTAAATCCCTGAACACATCGTTTACGAAGTCCTGAAATACTGCGGGTGCATTACATAAACCAAAAGGCATGACGAGGTATTCATAGTGACCGTCTCGGGTGTTAAAAGCGGTCTTCCATTCGTCACCCTCTCGAATTCATACCAACTTATATGCACCCCGCAGATCCAGCTTCGTAAAAACTCGAGCTCCCCTCAGTCTGTCAAAGAGCTCCGTAATTAAAGGTAACGGGTATTTGTTCTTTATTGTGATTGTGTTGAGACCCCTGTAATCTATGCAGGGACGCAAATCACCCTCTTTCTTCCAAACAAAGAAAAACCCAGCTCCCGCGGGAGAGACAGACTTACAAATGAACCCCTTCTCTAAACTCTCTCTTATATAGGTCGACATGGCCTCAGACTCAGGTATTGACAGAGGGTAAACCCTGCCCTTAGGTGGAACCGAACCTGGGATAAGGTCTATGGCGCAGTCATACGGCCTATGGGGTGGAAGAACCTCAGCACCCTTTTTGGAGAACACGTCAGCGAAATCCAAATAGGGTGTTGGTAAAGGAGAGAGATCGGTCGATGCAGTCGCAACGACTTTAGGGGGTGAGAGGAAATATCGAGACTGACAGTTCGAACATCATCTGATGACATAAAGCCTACTTTGGACCTCTCCGTAGAGAAGCGAGAAGAGTTGACCTCTAGGTGTATCTGACACTGACTAATGAAACCACGACATGATCTGGCATCGCCAGAATACCTGTTTGGCAGAGCAAGTCGAGGATCATGTGCAGATGTCACCATGGTCTGAGGTTTATCCTCTACAGTCTTGAGCCGCGACTCAAGTACTTGTATGTAACGGTGTAACTGCTGATATTCTGCCATAACTGCCAGACCCTTGGCTCAGTCCTAATGTTATGGGGGCTGTCTGATTATAAAAACCAAAGAGATATCAGACAGTCAGGGTCCACCGCGCAAAGTCTCTGCTGCAGACTATGGCAGAGGATAAGGGGTATCTTGTACCACGAAAGCAGTACTGACACTGATACGTCTCAGTGACACTAGAGCCAATCACGGCGTGTACTGTTAAAGTCACAGCGACTACCGTATTTAGCATTAACGTAAAAGGGATATGTTAATGAGTGAGGAAGAGTATATAAGTGTGCCTCTGTAAATAGTAGTAGCACAAGTGCAGAGTGCAATACCTCTGTTAAACTTACAGAGGAATATAGTTAGGAAATAAAGCAATTCCTCCCTTACTCGGAGGGTGTGTGGTATGGTCTCTGTTAATGGTCACAGAGACAAAAGCAGTGAGTGTGAAATGGCACCTACCTAGGTCCGTTCCTCTAGCGGTGCCAGGAGACGGGCAACAGCGTAAGCCGCACAAAGCTCCTACCTGCGTTCGCTCCACTAGTGTGCGAGGACACGAACCACTAGATATGGCACCTGCCTAGGTCCGCTCCACTAGTGGTGCAAAAGAGACGGACAGCAGCACAAGCCGCACAAAGCTCCTACCTGCGTTCGCTCCACTAGTGTGCGAGGACACGAACCACTAGATATGGCACCTGCCTAGGTCCGCTCCACTAGTGGTGCAAAAGAGACGGACAGCAGCGTAAGCCGCACAAAGCTCCTACCTGCGTTCGCTCCACTAGTGTGCGAGGACACGAACCACTAGATATGGCACCTGCCTGGGTCCGCTCTTCTAGTGGTGCAAAAGAGACAGACAGCAGCACAAGCCGCACAAAGCTCCTACCTATGTTCGCTCCCCTAGTGTGCGAGGATACGAACAACTGCCAGACGCAGTATAAGGAACGTTACCCTAGCGGCAACGTCCACATACGAGTAGAATCACAAGGCCCAGCCTGACCATGTGCCTCAGGCACCTGCCTATGTCCGCTCCAATAAGATGCAAGGATACAGACCGCAGCCGAAGCTGTAAGGTACAAGAACGCTACCCTGCCGGTAGCGCTCACCTAGCATAGACAGAGAGATGCCTAGAGGGACGTGCACAGAGCATCTACTCTTATGCATGAACCAATAGGACTGAGCGCAGAGCAGCATGCGTCAGGGTCTTATATAGACTCTGTGCCTCATCCAAGATGGAGGACACCAGAGCCAATCCGCTGCCAGAACGACAGCAATGACGTCACGCTGGCCTATCAGCGAGCAAGTCGTCACAAGCACATGACCAGCGACCAATCGGCTTAGAAGGTGTCAGAGACATGTGACCTCGTGTCACAAGCACATGACCAGCGGCCAATCAGCTTAGAAGGTGTCAGAGACATGTGACCTCGTGTCAGTGATGATGTCACTCGCACATGTGCAATGGCTCCAAGATAGGACTTAGTCTCCAGCGCTCGCACATGTGCAGTAGCAAGAAATCCGAACATAGTCTCCAGTGCCACAGCAAAGGGAAAGGAGACACGCAGATACCCAGAAACGGGAACCGTAACACCTGTCCTAACTTCCTGTAGAGAAACAAGGACTTTCCCCATGTTTTTTGTAATCTTTCTCAGTATCTCTGCTGCTAGGTACAGATTTCTCTTGACAAAAGGCAAAGGCTGCAAGATAGAAAGAAGGGAGACACCTACTGTAGTGACCTTCTTTTTGGAAAAATAAATTGGGGGAACACAGCATATTTTTTAAATTAAGTGATTTGCAAATTGTAACGTGGTTCTTCTCCAATATCACACAATCAACAGAGCGAGAGATGAGTGAACAATGCAAAGATCCTTTATTCCAAGCAAATCAGAAGGTCCATAAAATAATCCACCACACAGAGGGTAAAGTAGTCCAGTAATGGGATATGTGGCGCCCCTGAGGCTTCCATCACCACAGAGATATTGCACCTCAGCCAGAGGTGTGATGTCCCATCCTGGGTAAGAATGAGGTCATATGCCGGTCCACAGACTAAACTTGCACACACCATTTGGTAGGCAGACACTGGGTCAGGGATAGTGGCAGCAACCCCCATAGATGTATTCATGTGGCCGTAAGTCCCATTCCCGGTCCCGATAGTGTGGGTGGGGCCTAGTCAGTGGGTGTGTGGGAGGAGTCAGAAAGTGTGAGTAGACAAGAGAGAGAGAGGTAGTTACCTCAGGAGAGTGAAGGAGAGAAACTGACAGAAAGAAGTTCCTGGTGGAGATCCTGGGGTCTAGTTAGGCCCAGGTAACACCTGAAGAAAGCAAGAAAGGATTCCAGGGCCACGGAAGGGCATATTGGCTCGTGGCCTGTTCCACAAGAAGATCGGGTGGAGGGATCTGGCTGCATTCGGGGACGGTCCCCAGACAGAGGGAAGAAAGACATTTCCTCATAAAGTAACACCGAAGGCCCGGGGTGGTTGCAAGCGCCCAGAGCCACTACCTGCCACATTTCCCCTGGGAAGAGGGCAAGAAACCAGTGAGGCAAGCCACTTGTTCAGGTCCTGTGGTGGAGGCCAAGACCAGTTCAACTAATAGAGTCAAGGCTAAGAAGTCGGTCAGGGAAAGAGACACAGGAAGGGTGCACCGGTATTCACCTCTGAACTACCTGGGATCGGCGGAGGTCCCTGACAGTGGATCCCAGAATACCGTCGGGCAACTGGTTTGTCGACACCTGGACTCAGAAACAGTGAGTAAAAGACCTAAACTGCAAGCCCTGTGTCATCTGATTCATTCTGCACCGCATCTTTCACCAACCCCATAGACTCTAACAAGCACCAAAGGTTGCCCCGGGATATCCGCTCTACCTGTGGAGAGCAAGAAACACCTCAGCTGCTGCCATAATATCAGCCCCGGAGGTCCCTTCCAGCAGCTGCGGCCCTAAAGCTGCAATTTACCACAGGTGGCGTCACGAATATATATTATAAACTTTAACATCACCATCTCACCCATCCATACCGCCACTTTAATTGACTCCACCAGGGTCACGGAGTTGGGCCCCGCCACCGCTGACTACCCTGGACTAGTGCGGCCCGACACCGAGTCACCTAAGGCCCTGTGGTGGGCGAGTCAGATACATGTTGCGGGGATGAGTCACAATCCTCCAGCAGTCTCTTCCAGGGAAATTGGGGTTTCTCAAAGTCTCTCTGAGGTGTCAGCTTCTCCCGCAGCGGATCAATCTTACTCCTTCTCCGTTGTCCTTCTCAGCCAGAATGAATAATCCCCCAGGTAAGCAGACAGGTTGGATAACTTTCAAGCCCCACACCCCACCCTCCCAGACCTAGAGACAAAGGCACTGCAGGGGGTGATTTCCAGTGTTTGGAAAGCTGGGGAGTAAAGAATGGAGAGTCAGGAAGTACCAGCAGGGGTTCAGCAAACGGAAGCTAAGGTAATTAACCTGCAGACAAGGTATACATAGAATGAACAGAGCAACACTAAAATATGAACATACACGAAATGATACACAACCCATCATATCACACCATCACACACATCAAATTGTCTAAAAGTACATGGAGCACTTAATCTCACAGGTCTTTATTTTTCAGGCTCACATTTTCATTCCCTCTTAAATATTGGCACCACATTTGCCTTGCGCCAGTCTTGTGGAAGAGACTATGTCGATGTACAATCTTTGTAAGAAATATTGCTCTATCACACTAATTAAATTTTTGCAAAACTCCACAATTACCCTACAATTTTTTTAAAGGGCTAAAGTTTTGCATTTTTGGCAACTTATTAAACTATAGAACATCTTAGATTCAGATTTACTCTCCTTGGCAATGAATTTCTTTGTCTCTAGTTGCTTTTAAAATTGTTGTTTTTTTTCTATTTAATTGATAGATTTTTAGTATTTCTTTACTAACTTTCTGTTTTAATAATTAAAATTCTTTCCATTATTTAATTCCCCGTTTACATTTTCGTTTTCTCCTGTCTCTTAGGCTGGATTTACATGTCCATGATGTATGGTCTGGGTGTGGACCATAATACCCGGTTGACCAAAGGTTTCGTGACTTGGACTTACTGCCTTGTACATTCCTATGAGACAATAAGTTCAGGTCAGGAAATGTGAGGTCGGGCCAGATATTACGATCCAAGTATGGACCATATATTACAGACACATATTGGTGACATGACTAAGGCGGGCTTTGCACACTACGACATCGCAGGTGCGATGTCGGTGGGGTCAAATTGAAAATGACGTACTTCCGGCATCGCATGCGACATCGTAGTGTGTAAAGGTTCGATGATACGATTAACGAGCGCAAAAGCGTCGTAATAGTATCATCGGTGCAGCGTCGGCATAATCCATGATTACGCTGACGCGACGGTCCGATGTTGTTCCTCGCTCCTGCGGCAGCAGACATCGCTGTGTGTGAAGTAGCAGGAGCGAGGAACATCTCCTACTGGCGTCACCGCGGCTTCCGTAGGATATGCGGAAGGGAGAAGGTGGGCGGGATGTTTACATCCCACTCATCTCTGCCCCTCCGCTCCTATTGGCCGCCTGCCATGTGACGTCACAGTGATGCCGTATGACCCGCCCCCTTAATAAGGAGGCGGGTCGCCGGCCGGAGCAACGTCCCAGGACGGGTGAGTCCATGTGAAGCTGCCAAAGCGATAATGTTCGCTACGGCAGCTATCACAAAGATATCGCAGCTGCGACGGGGGCGGGGACTATCGCGCTCTGCATCGCAGCATCGGCTTGCGATGTCGCAGCGTGCAAAGTACCCCTAAGATGATCTTCACCGTCCTAAAGTTGAGTTTGTGCCTCCTCGAAAAAGTATTCTATTGAAACATTAATTATATTGTGATGTTATAGTCACTTCTAGGTCCTCCCCATCCAGCATTATTGTAATTCTATCAGCCTGCTAATATTAAAGGGCTTGATCACTTTAAGTTTACTTAGTAGAAAAATTTAAGAGGTATAAATCCACATTGAGCCGTCCATCTATGAAGCGATGGCAGAGGCACCACCACTAGGTAGAGTTCAATTGTGATACACGAGGCAAGGGTGCAGAACCAAGACAACCACTTAAAGCCTGCTTTACACGTTACAATTGCGTGTGCGATCTTGTATGCGATCGCACACGCCCCCATCGTTTGTGTGGCTCGTGAAATTTGTTGCATGAGCCGCACAAACGATTATTTGCTGTCACACGTACTTACCCCTCCATACGACCTCGATGTGGGCGGCGAACATCCACTTCCTGGAGTGGGAGGGACGTTTGGCGTCACACCGACGTCACACAGCAGCCGGCCAATAGAAGCGGAGGGGCGGAGATGAGCGGGACGTAAACATCCCGCCCACCTCCTTCCTTCCGCATAGCCGCCGGTGGGAGCCGCGGGACGCAGGTAAGCTATGTTCATCGTTCCCAGGGTGTCACACACTGCGATGTGTGCTACCTCGGGAACATTGAACAACCTCACGTTCAATTTGTAGGAATTGAATGTCGTGCATGCGATGAACGTTTTAACGTTCAATTGCAATCGCACGTAGCTGTCACACGCTTCAATATAACTTACGATGTCGGATGTGCGTCACTTACGACGTGACCCCGCCGACACATCGTAAGATATATTGTAGCGTGTAAAGCCCGCTTTAATAACGGATGGGAAACATATGTGTAAATTAAGGGTGAAGTATAGTTTGGCAACAGTATGGTTAACAAACACTACAGATTCTATCTAGGCCGCACTTACACTGTGTCTCCCCAACTATTACAAGTATCAATACAAATGGAAACTCTACAAAGAGAATTTACTTACAACTACACTGTATTAACAACCTAACTGGCCTCTGCTAAACGGTCCATGTGGCTATCATGCTCTACATCAGTGTTTCTCAACTCCAGTCCTCAAGACCCACCAACAGAAAACCTGATTGAGGAAAACCTGAAAACATGATCTGTTTGTGGGTCTTGAGGACAGGAGTTAAGAAACACTGCTCTACATACTGAGGACTACGCTAAACCCTATCAGGTGTGCAGGCCAGCAAAGGACTCACCAGTGCTGTTGAGGGGGAATGAGTCCACTCCTGGGAGCTCAATGCTGCGGTGCTCAGATGTCCCATTAGTGCGCACTCTTCTTCGAGGACAAGCGGGAACCTCCACAGACCCGTGGTTCTTTGACTCTTTCAGATGGCATCTCTTCTTGTCTACGGGATTGCCGACCTCAGGAGCTCCACAGTCTGGCATTGGCTCAAAGGCTACCAGAGGTCAGCAATGGTTCCGGCTCTCAGTCTCTCTGTTACTCCCTGCACCACGCTTCTCTCCCAATCACCATTCTTAAACACTTCTCAGGCGACGTCTGCTATCTCACTCTCTCAGACAACCCAACATCTCGAGTTTCCGGTCTAATATCTTCTCCCACGGTTTCGTCTCTTCCTGCCCTTTTTTTTTCCAACTACACAGTTCAGAGGGGAATGCCGACTCTGCCGACTAGTCCAGAAAAATCAGAGCACCGTCTCTTAAAGTCACAGCGTGCTTATACATTTGTAGGAGCGACATCCCTACATCTAGTTGGGTCCTGCACCTGTTGGGAATGGCTCGGCCAGCCTCATTCACTTTGACTGAGCTGTCAATGAGCTGTCAAGTCGATGGCTGCAACCAACATCTGTAATTATCTTTGGACAGGACTACAAAAAAGGGAAATTACAAGGAAAATGGACTTTAAATATAAGTTTAAGAACTTTATGCTGTTTCTTTCAATTTGCATTGGAAATTTGAGGACTCTTTAAATGTTGGATATCAATTGATGGAACGCAAACAACAAAACCCAAGAGGAAAGCATCTTCATGACGTCTCACTTGGAGGAAACTTTCTTATAGATCAAAATTCTAAAAAAAAATAATTGCGCGTAGTACTCTCCACTAGACATTTTCCTTGATAGCGGCGGCCAGGCCATAGTAATTTTACAACTTGACATTAATTCTGTCTAAAATCCGCCCTTTTAAAGTGACCGGTGGGACATCCTTGGCTGCTTGGATTTTATGTTTTACCTTGTTTTTCCCTCTGTACTTCTTGTCTGGTCCATCAGAACTCAGAGTGGTTTCCATCCAAAGTCAAAGTTTATGTGGAAAACTGTCTGTGACGACACCAGGGGTGTTACCGCGCCAAGTGACCCGATTTTGGGCACTCTCTAATGTCTCCATAAAAGCTCGCACCGCTTGGCATCGGCCCCTCTGGACTCTTTACTCTCTCACATCATTCTTTTTTAAAAATAGATTTTACAAGCCCGGCTGATGGATCGGTGCTTTCTGGCAAAACATTTTTTTTAACCCTTACTTACAACCTTGGCTGCGATTTTTGATTTTTTTTTACGTAATGCACAAATTTCCAGACGCCGAACAATACAGCGCATGAAATATATCTGCTCCGTCTCACAGCTGGGAGCTTTTTTTTGGGACAAATGCTTGTAAAATATAATACTTTTTAAATAGGCCTAGGGGTGCAGTTAGTTTGTTCTACGCGACTTGTTCTTTTTTTCTATGTCCTTTTTTCGTTGTTTGGGAAAAGTCTTGTTGATCTCACGCAAAGGAATTATACATTAAAGATATTTAGAGAGATGTAAACGGCGCCGTAAAATTAAAGTACAAATGCAGACTCCTGGTTTATGTGCTGTTTTATATGATTGGAGTCCTGGGGATCAGACGGGGGCCAGAATACCAATCAAATTTTTTTTTAATCTTAAGCTCAAATATATAAATACAATAAAATGATATTTTTATAGTTTGGATAATGGGAGATAGATTTGATAATGAAGGGACTTTGGGAAACCAAGATCCTCGAATCAATGTCTCTTGCCCAGAAAGCTTGCACATACGGTATATCTATAGGGGCTTCTTGACCATCATGGTGAGATTTCTGTAGTGGAGAGGAACGCATTGATTCGAGATCAATCAAATTTGCTGTAAATTAAAAAAAAATCAAATTGACCAGAACCCCAACTTTTTGGGATGCAATTCACTCGAGCGAAGCAAAATTGGGGCACCATGTTCACCATTTTGCTTGCTTATTTTTAGGGCTAGGAAAGTCTTAAAAATATCTGAATACTCACCTGTCCTGGTGCTGCAGTTTTCCGCACACTCTTCCATTGGCTCACGTGCCTTCTCCAGTTTTGCTCTTTGGTCTTTTCTTCCATTATCTTCAGCACTTCTGCGGGACTGACTAGGACTCATATATTGGGATGAAGATGCTTATCAATGCACGATATGAAGTATGATGCGAAGTGAGTGCAAAAGGTGCCGAAAAGTGGATACTCACCTGTCCTGGTGCCGCAGTTTCTCACACTGGCTTCCATTGGCTCACTTTCCTTCTCCAGCGTTCGTCGTTTCTTCCATTTTTAGTCTTCAGCACCTCTGTGGGACTGACTAGGTAGTACGGTTCGGGGTTCTCCTGAGCCTTGAACTGCTCCTGCCCCAGCCTCATCTCCTGCTGTGGTGTTGGCTCACTCTCCTGCGCACCTGTCCACCGCTCCAGGCGCTTAAGTGCTAGGCGTCAGGTGTCCGGGGTCTTTGTTCGTTCTGAGGCTAAGTCCCTGTTTTGCCCAACCGCGCATGGGCGGGTTCCCGCTGCTTCTCCAGGCTCTAAGTGCAGGATTCCCGCTACTGCACATGATGTCATTAGTGACTCGGCGGCCGCTGATTAGCCATCACTGATGTCACCGATGACGCGGCGGCCGCTGATTGACCATTGATGACATCATTGATTGGCCATCAATGATGTCATTGGGGATGCAGCGGTCCCTGAGTGACCGCTGACTGTGCCATTGCCATCTGGTGCTTGGCTTAGGGCAGGGCTTAGTCTTTAAAAGACCCTAGACAACGCACATGGCTGCGCGTGTGTCATTCTGGCTCTGTGGCACTATTAGAGCAGTGCAACCATACCGTGGTCATAGCGCCAATACAGCCCTGTAGTGTCTGTGAGAGGGCTGCATGTTATACTGGAAGCGGTAGGCAGGATTAGGCATCGGAGGTCAGGCCGTGATCTTGTTGAGTGGACATCCTCAGTAAGCTGTCGTATGTCTCGGGGCTCCCCAGACGTGGACCTCTTGAGGTATAGCACCCCGGTTCTCCTCCGCTGATTCAGCCATTCTGTGACAGCTCAGTGGTGTTAACTGGATTGTCCCTCCTGTCCTGGTGTGCTCCCTACATGCATAGGCAGTCACCTTCTGGATCCTCCCTGGTCCTGTGCCGGCGAGTGGGCAGGTAACACCGCCGATTTTGTTTTTTACTTTTCTTGTTCCTCTGAATGTGTGCCTTCCGGCCACCTCTGGGCAGGTGGCTTTACCACCTGCCCAGAGGACCTTGGGAGATGTTAGAGCTTCCCTTCTTTTCAGCTCTGTCTCCCCACATAACACTAGGACTCATGTGTTGGGATAATGATACGTATCAATGCACGGTGTCAAGTATGATGCGTAGGGAGTGCAAAAGGTGCCGAAAAGGGAATACTCACCTGTTTCTGGTGCCGCACTTTTCTACACTGTCTTCCATTGACTCACTTGCCTTCCGGGATTCGGTCGTCGTTTCTTCCATTTTCACTCTTAAGCACCTTTGTGGGACTGACTAGGACTCATGTATTGGGATGTTGATACTTATTTATGCACAGCCCCTATTGGACAAACTATCAGCAGATTTGGTTTCCAGTACCATCTCTATGCTGATGACACCCAAGTGTACACATCTTCTCCTGACATCACCCCTGCACTATTACAAAATACTACCGATTGTCTGTCCGCTGTCTCCAACATCATGTCCTCCCTCTATCTAAAACTGAACCTATCAAAAACTGAACTTCACCTGTTTCCTCCCTCTCCTAACCTTCTGAAACCCAATATTACCATTTCTGTGTGTGGCTCTACCATTACGCCCCAGCAGCACGCCCGCTATCTTGGGGTTATATTCGACTCCGATCTCTCCCTCACTCCCCATATTCGTTCACTTGCTCGTTCTTATCAATTCCACCTCAAAAACATCTCTAGAATTCGACCTTTTCTTATCGTTGACTCTGCAAAAACTCTGAAGGCTGCTTTACACCAGAAGATCTATCGTGCGATAGATCGTCGGGGTCACGGTTTTTGTGACGCACATCCGGCATCGCTTGCGATGCCGGCCTGTGTGACACCTCCTAGCGACGCAGTATCGCTCACAAATCGTGAGCCGTGTACTGCTCGATAGGTTTCATGATATCGTTTCATTTAATTGTTCATCGTTCCCGGGGTAGCACACGCCGCTCCGTGTGACACCCCGGGAACGATGAACATCGATTACCTCCGTCCCGCGGCTCCCGCCGGCAATGCAGGAGGAAGGAGGTGGGCGGGATGTTTACGTCCCGCTCATCTCCGCCCCTCTGCTTCTATTGGCCGGCGGCCGTGTGACGTTCGCCGCCCACAGCGAGGTCGGAGGGGAGGTAAGTGCATGTGACGGGGGGTTACTGACTTTGTGCGCCACGGGCAGCGATTTGCCCGTGACGCAAAAAGGACGGGGGCGGGTACGATCGATTGTGAAATCGCACAACCGGTCGTACCGTGTAAAGCAGCCTTTGCTGTCGCTCTCATTCATTCTCGCCTGGATTATTGTAACTCTTTACTAATTGGTCTCCCTGTTACTAAACTATCCCCTCTCCAATCCATGCTGAATGCTGCAGCCAGGATCATTTTCCTCTGCAACCGCTTCACTGATGCCTCTGCTCTGTGCCAGTCATTGCACTGGTTGAATATCCACTACAGAATCCAACATAAACTTATCACTCTCGCTCACAAAGCTCTCCACGGTTCTGCACCACACTACATCTCCTTCCTCATCTCTGCCTATCACCCCACCCGTGCCCTCCGCTCTGCACCCCCTACAACTCCTCCCTCATCTCTGCCTATCACGCCACCCATTCCCTCCGCTCTGCTAATGACCTAAGACTGACATCCTCAACAATTCGAACCTCCCACTCCAGTCTTCAGGATTTCTCACGAGCTGCCCCTATGCTCTGGAACACACTACCAAGAGAAATCTGATTAATTCCCAACAGCCACACCTTTAAGCGGGCCCCAACAATGCATTTCTTTAGGTTCATGCAGCTGGTTTTGAAAACCCTATTAAATCGATGGCTGGATCATATATGACAAGCTTTTCTCCCCCCATTAACCTTTTGTGCCTCCCCTATTCCCCCATAGACTGTAGCTTCCGAGCAAGGCCCTCACTCCTCCTGGTATCTTAACTTTGTTATTTTGTATTGTCTCAAATTGTCTGTACATGTCCCCTCTGAATTGTAAAGCGCTGCGGAATATGTTGGCGCTATAGAAATAAAACTTTATTATTATTATTATGCACAGTGTGAAGTATGATGCATAGGGAGTGCAAAAGGTGCCGCAAAGTTAATACTCACCGGTCCTGGTGCCACAGTTTTCCGCACTGTCTTCCATTGACTTACTTGACTTCTCCAGCTTTTTTTCTCCAGCTCTAGAAAAGACTGAAATCGAAGGGAGGAAGTGACCCAATGCAAGACCGAGTGAGGAGATGCGGTGGTGGGACAGGTGAGGTGGTGGGACAAGGTGAGAATAATATTTTTTAAATTTTTGACCCCTCCGCTTATTACACTCTGAGGTTTGAAGAGAAATCAGAAAATAACAAAAAACTTTTACCCACCTTTTAATTTGCATTGAGTACAATTGAATATAGTTGAATTTTGAATATAGTGAATGGAATCTCGGCAGAATCTGCTCCTTAGGGCTCATTCAGACTTTCGGTCTTATTATGTACGAGAAAACCATGACCAGCTGAGGGAGGATTCTCCGGTCATGATGTCTGTGTTACCAAACCCCTTAACCTCTAAGAATAAACACCCGGACTGCATGCGACTTGGTTCAAAATGGCCACAGCAGCCTTTTATTGCCTATTGTTTACAAACTAACACCTTAGGGACACCGTCCAACGGGCGACCCCAAACAACAACATAAAGGTAACAATAGACAATAACATTTACAAGATCCCCTCGGGCAGGCCCAATCCAGTAACTACTACTCCCCATGTCCCTGGCCGCAACACACCGACCCAGAGACGTGGTGCCAATCACCCACGGATTGATCCCCACACTTTTGCAGAACCCCGTGCCTGCCACACCCCGAAACCGAGAGCCACCATACCAAGACAATGACTCCCGGTCCAGCCACCAATCACTTCCAAACCTCTGGACCAGATCTACCCCCCCGCTGCTGTGACAAATAGCATCCCAACTACCCAAAACCACAATCCCCCATATAACACAAAGGGAGGGTGGGCGGGGATTACTTGGCGTCCGGAAGCAGAAGAGGAGGTAACTCCTTCAACCCCCAGACTAACCCTTTCCCTACTCCTCCTCTTCCTCCCCGGCTAAACCAACCCACCATGCCATATTAGGTTTACCTACAATGTCCCTATTAACCCCATCACTCCCTACCTCCCCGTTGGTCATGTCGCCCCTCCCCCCAAGGGGTCCGTGGCTTTCTGTCTACACTTCATCAGTGATCTGTTCAGAGTTTCATCAGACTTTCCAGATGAGAAACACTGAAAAAGAAAAGGTTTCTCTACCTTCTCCTATCTAGCAGCCCGTGAAAATAGTACGAGTGTTGTCCATTTTTTTCACTGACCATTGACTTTTATGGCCAATTTTGATCTGACAGTCGGATCTATATCGGACATACTGCGATTTTTGCACAGACCACTTGATCCGACCCCCTAAAATCAGAAATGTGAACGACCCCATAGACCACATACTAGGTACATAAAAAAACAAACGTCATAATTAGTCCTAAAGGCCACTTTACACACACAGATAAATCTGCGGCAGATCTGTGTTTGCAGTGAAATTGTGGACAATCAGTGCCAGGTTTGTGGCTGTGTACAAATGGAACAATATGTCCATGATTTCACTGCAACCACAGATCTGCCAAAGATTTATCTGTGTGTGTAAAGTGGCCTTTAGTCTCACTGCTCCTACAGCAAAGAATCTCCGTCTGTAATGATGGCAACATCTTCTTTCCTTCAGGCCTTGTCGGGGTTACTGGCCTACGGTAAAATATGTAGATCTGTCATATATGTGTAGCGCCCCTCAAACCATCAGGATGCTACAAGGTTCTGCATCCCCACAAGAATGCAGGACCTACCCCTTAGGGACCCAGAACCCCAGTGCCGGTACCAACAAAAACCCAGGTAATCCCAGTTTTCCCCAACAATACCCCATACAATGGTGCCCAGCTAGGGTGGGACCAATGGATGGCCGCCTAGAGGTGGAGCCAATCCAGTCCACTAGTTGATCAGGTAGGAGGGGCGGACCGAGGAGAGTCAAAACACAGTAAGACAGTAGTCAGTACAGTGTAGAGTGAGAGAGTTGACAGTCGTCAGTCGGGTGGAAAAGAGAGTGTTTACAGAGGAGATGGTCTGTCGTGGGTTAATGGTGACCTGGTACCCAAGAGAAGTCGCTGCCGGTGGAGTACTCCCGAAACTATGCACCGACTGGGTACAGGACTCTAGGACAGGAAAGAGCTCCAGGCCGACCTGTTAACACCTACACTGCAAGGGGACCATCAAGGACCTTGCTGAGCCTAAAGAATCCGAGACTCCGTAGTAACGAGAGGACAGGTGTCGCGGGCGGGGAGGGGACGCTGCGCTCACCACGCTCGGGTCCGGCACTGCTGCTGCTTCGCTTGCTGCTTGGTGGCTCGAGTGGTGGGCCGGATCCGGGGACTCGAGCGGCGCTCCTCGCCCGTGAGTGAAAAGGGGAATGGTTTTGGGGATTTATTGTCCGTGACGCCACCCACGGTTGTGGTGAGGTTGTGACACCACCGCTGCTCCGGACGGGAATCCCGGGAGCGATGACAGGGAGCAGCTTGGATGTTGTTTTTCCCCTCCGTGGGTAGGGGGGTTGGTTGTCCCGGGGCCCGGTGAGGGAGGAATGGCAGGCGGGTTACGGGGCCTGGTGAGGTGCAGGGTCGCGGGGGCAGTGCGGTGCCGCACGGCACGGTGGTACTCACTCAGCCAATGATGAATGCAAAGTCTCCGGTAAAACAAACGGCTGGATGGACGGGTCCCACAGACGGCTGCTGTGGTTCTTCTCCCGGTAGGTTGGCGGTGACTGCCTTTCCCTGCACCTGTGTTATGTTCTCGGTTCTGGTGGCTTCCCACCGGTAACCCGCTCCCCAGCTTGGATGGAGGCTGAGGGAGCCCCTTTTGCCCGCAGGCTCTGGCCCTGGGAACTGTAGCCTTGGCGGTGACTGTAATTCCCTTCATGGTTTGAGCGGTTGCCTTCAATCGGGTCTTGACTGCTGGATAACCCCGGAGGTTCCCTTCGCTAACAGATTTGACCGGTATTACGGCGACTCCAAGCCTGGTCGGGGTCCGTAGGCCCTGCCGAATGGTGCTGGCTTCTCTTCGCTCCCCGATCCGGTACCGGCGGGCCACCGCCCGTCCCCGGTCCTTACGGTTCACGTCAATCAGCCTCTCCTGCAGACGGTCACCACCGTCTGCCAACCTTGCTGTATGTGCCCGGGCCACGCACCCGGACACCGTCAGTCTGCTCCGCTACCACTTCACTCCTCAACTCCTCAAACTCTCCACTTCCACTGCCTCCTTTTCCCGCCTCCAGGACTGTGAACTCCTCGGTGGGTGGGGCCAACCACCTGGCTCCACCCCCTGGTGTGGACATCAGCCCCTGGAGGGAGGCAACAAGGATTTTTGTCTGACCTTGATGTGCCTAGCCGGGGTGTGGGGTGTGTTGTTGCAGTACCTGTGACGTCCTGGCTTGTCCAGGGCGCCACACAGGACCAGAGACTCCAACCCCACAGGGTTCACCCTACCGTCAGGTGGACAGAAGTGGACAAACCACAGAACGAAGACCCCCAGTTGTTCCATACCACGGGGACCCACTTACCATAGACAAGTCCAGGGGAAGAAGGTACCAGAGAACCAGACTGGCACTGGGACGAAGGGGACCTGGAGGCGAAACCAGTCAGCCTCGGGCAACCAGTCAACATCTACCAGCAATGAGTAAACCAGTTGCACTGAACATCTGTGTGGACTACCTTCTTCCGACGTCCACTGCAGCATACACCCTCTGGGGCAAAACCCTACTTGTGAAGGGACTACCATACTAGCTGCCAATACCACCAGCCCCAGTAGAGACATTCTGCAGCTGTGGCTCCCTACACTTAGCCGCAACACCGCAAGTGGCATCAGATGTGAACATTATCTTATTCTCCCCTGTAAATATCCCCACTACAAAAATGGCCCAGGGCACGGAACCGGGTAACGGCCACCACCGTGACTTCCCCAAAACCTGTACTGCCCAAAACCATATCCCTGGGTGCTACATATGTACATCTTCTCAATAGACTTCCCTGACTTATAAAAGGGTCCATGGGATTTCAGTGTGGGTTCAGTAATTTAAAAGGTAAAAATAACACTGTTTGCAGTAACATTTTCCAAAACCGGCGACACAGGCTTCAACAACTGAGAGACAAAGCCTTTATATCACAATCATCCTCTGCACCCGGTCCAGATCTACCACATCTTCAGGTGCCCAAATTCACACCAAACATTCCATATGACCAACTGATACAGACAAAGGAAGCCTAGAAAAATAATTCAAGGGAAACTACTACAGGCTGAGAATATCTTTCTGTTGCTGCAATATAATTTTCTGTGGTTTATAACATGCCAAAATATTTAGATACAGTCATTATTTATGTCACTCAGTGGTGAGCGAGTGTGCTCGGCACAGCATTATACTCGATTGAGCATGGGGGTGCTCGAGTATGCTCTTTACATTGCTGAGTATTGCAATGGGTTGAGTGCCATGGTTGCATCCTCGCCCTGCATGTTTTGCGACAGTTAGACAGCCAAGCAACATGCGGGGATCACCTGCCATATATAGTAGTGCCATAGCCACGTTGGCTACTGGGATTACTGTGATTTGCGGACACCTTGCATCATCAGGTCTTATATGAGACCATGGCGTGTAATGCTCGGCACACTCTAGGGAAGCAGTTCAGCGAAAGTTGATGTAGGAGGGAGAACTTAGATGAGAGCAGGGTTTGTATACTTGCACCCTATAGTGCCTCTCATGTGGCATTAAAGGATATTTTTAGCCTTGTTTAACTTCCCAGCCTTTCCTAGAGAATGAGGCTCCATAGGTGACTCCCGGTCAGGGCCAGACCCAGAGTTTCTCACTCGAGGTGACCCCCATCAGGGCCAGACCCAGAGTTTCTCACTGAGGTGACTCCTGGTCAGGGCCAGATCCAGAGTTTCTCACTCGAGGTGACTCCGGGTCAGGGCCAGACCCAGAGTTACTCACTCAAGGTGACTTCCGGTCAGGGCCAAACCCAGAGTTTCTCACTCTAGGTGACTTCCGGTCAGTGCCAGACCCAGAGTCTCTCACTTGAGTAACTCAGTGATGTCACTGCGTGAGAAATTTTGAGTCTGGCCCTGATTGGGAGTGACCTATGGAGTCTCATTCTCTGAACGAGGCTCCATGGGTTGAAATACAGATTCGGGGGATGTCGTGGAACCACTATACCATGGATTATGTCTAAGTTTTGTGAATTTTTTTAAAATAATAAATTGGTGAACGAGGGAATGTAAGGGAGTCTTTATTCAAATATACTATTTTTTCCTGTGTGGTTTTTTTTTTTTTAAGTTACCCTTACCAGGTTAGTAGTGGGAGTGTCTGATAAACGCGTCTCGATTACTAACACCAGGGCAATTCACAGTTGACATCAACCCCCCAAAATATTATCCTGATTGCCATTGCACAAGGACAATCGGGAAGAGCCAAGGCAAAGATCCACAATTCTGCGGTGGATGTGTGCCGCTATTTCTAGGCTGGGAAGGGACAAATAACCATTGTCCTTTCCAGCCTGATAATATCAGCCCCCAGCTGTCTGCTTTACCTTGGCTGGTTATCAAAAATAGGGGAGACCCCATGCTGTTTTATTAAATTATTTATTTGTTTAATTTATGCAGCAACCTGGTAGTCAGAGATGTGTCCAGGGTTAGGGTCTTTCCCATGCTGTTCCCATTAGATTTCAGCTGTTTCAATTAATTTGAGCAATGTTCCTGCCCTCCAGCCCTCCTAGGGTGGTCTGGGAGGCAGGAAAATCCTCAAGTTCCTCTTGATTTACATTATACTTGTTACTCGAATCGAGCCCGTTCAAGTGTCAGACCAGTTCGATTCGAGTAATGAAAACTCAAGCAGTCTAGTGTTCGCTCATCATTAATGTCAATCTGTGTCCACATTGGAGCTTATAGCGTAATTTCCCAACAAACTAGAAACTGTCAAAGGAAATGTTTTTAAGTGATGAAAGATCTTAAGAAAGTTCACAGAAGAGTGGAGAAAAGATGGAAAAGCCAATCCAATGTTGTTCATTGTGGGATTCAAAACCAGTAGTACAAAGTTTTAAGGCATCAGTACTAACCAACGAGCCACCGTGATTCCTCAATCTTCAGTAATAGAACATACTCAATGGTCAAGACACTAAACCACAATGATAGGCGTCTGGATTTGTTGAGTTTGAAGAGTGGTTAAGGTAGGACACATCTACAAATTATTGCAAAAGGTCATCTCCTCCATGCTTTGAATTGGTGGGTGTCCATGAAGTACAGGCTTGGTTCTGCTATATATATTGTGTAGAACGACTGAGCATTAAATATTCATAATAAAGAAGTAGCATTAAATGTGCTAATCCCTTTCCTTATGTTCATGTAGTTTACTACTATGTGGTTCAGTAGTTTCATAATTTCCCTTATTATGTATTGGGAAATGTATGCTCGGAGCTTGTGGTAGACGCGCTTGAGATCATTACGAGTGGAGCTTATTACTTGCCGTTGTTATACCAGTCCCAACTGGTTCACAAATATGTGTTGGGAAATAAAACTAATGAGGACATTTGCTATAGATTAGACTTCCTCTCGTTTTACGGGTTTCCCAGGCGTTCCCCTCAACCCTAAACACATCATTATGCAGGAATGGATGTGGACAAGGTAAAGGATCTAAAGAACTAACGAATCCAATGCTGAACCTCACATTTATTTTTATGCCTAAAAGTAGAAATTTCTTCAGGGCTTATTCAGTCCTATAGCTGAACATACCGGGGAAGCCATATCAATTGCTGGGGAAAATCTGTTGCTTTTGTCTAATGAATGGAATTGCAAATGGGGTTTTCAAAAAGTAATCCCAAAAAACATCTATATTTATTTAGCAAATCAGATATTAATAGCCCCAAAAGTCTCCGTACGTACCATGATGTCTGATCCAGGATCCTCTGCTGAATGTGAGCTTTACATTATTGTCTATAAAACAAATTCCTGATAATTATTTTTGTATCCAGAATAGACATTAGACATGGAACAACAGCTAAACCCTTCTATATTCGGATGGACATACTGTAAAGTACAAAAGTCTACCAATGAAGGTAGACAAAGAGCTTCCCCAATATTTTTACATTCAAGGAACTCAATAGTGGACTTCCCCTTCCAACTCTCAGATTTCACAAACCCAATGGTGGATTTTGTCTTCAACTCTCATATATAACAAACCCAATGGTGGACTTCCTCTTCAAACTCTTATGTACACCAAATCCAATGGTGTACTTCAATTTCTAATTTTCATCTACAATAAACTCAATGATGGACTTCTCCATCCAACTCATATTCATCAAAGTCAATGGTGGACTTCTCCATCCAATTCTCATATACAGAAATCCAAAAGGGACATTTCTATCCAATTATCATACTCAACAAACCCAATGATGGACTTCTCCAACCAACTCTCATATTCATCAAAGTCAATGGTGGACTTCTCCATCCAAATCCCATATACAGAAATCCAAACAGTGGACTTCTCCACCCAATTCTCATATACAACAAACCCAATGATGGACTTCAATTTCTAATATTCATCTACAACAAACTTAATGATGGACTTCTCCATCCAACTCATATTCATCAAAGTCAATGGTGTACTTCTGCATCCAAGTCTCATATACAGAAATCCAAACGGGACTTTTCCATCCAATTCTCATATACAACAAACCCAATCGTGGACTTCTCCATCCAACTCTCATATACAATATACCCAATAGTGGACATCGCCATCCAACTCTAATATTCATCAAAGTCAATGGCAGATTCCTCCATTTCACTCTAATAAACAACAAAACCATTGGCGGACTTCTCCACCCAACTCTTATATCTAACAATCCTAATGGTGGATGTCTCAACCCAACTCTCATATATAACAAACCCAATGGTCGACTACTCCTTCCAATTCTCATATACAAAAATCCTAATGGTGGATTTCTCCATCCAACTGTTACATACAAAGTTGATGGTGGAAATTTGCTATCAAACTCTCATATACAACATAGCCAATGTGGACTTCTACATCCAACTCCCATATACAACAAAGGTAATGGTGGACATTTGCTATCCAACTCCCATATATAAATAAGGTAATGGTGGACTTCTCCATCCAACTCTCATATATAACAAAGCTAATTTCTGACATCTCCATCCAACTCTCATAAACAACATACACAATGATGGACTTCTCCATCCAACTCTCATATACAACAAGCTAATGGTGGAATTCACTTTTTAACTTCCATATTCAACAAATCCAATGATGGACTACTCGTACCTTTCTTTATAAATACAAAGTTTCTCCACCAACAGTCCCTCCACTCCTTCCATCTTAGTTGTTCCTGTCCTCACTAGTTTATTTCACCACTATCCAGCTCAACATTACACTACAGTCCATGAGAGTCATTCTTTCCCTGATTTGGGTCCATGTGTGGTTTTCCTTGTAAAGGATATGGGTTGCCAGTATGGCTCTAGCGTCACGCTTACTTACACCTATGGAACTTCTGCTCTCGGCACCCCCTTCATCTCCGGTTCTCTTCTGTCAGGAACCACTTACCCTACAGTAGCTGTAAGCTATTCGGGGCCATACTACTGAGCATCCTATTTGAGGATATGTCTTGCTTGGTCACTCACTCTCTCAGACAGCTCACTGACCCGACTCTGTTTGATCACTCCTTTTTCTGGCCACCTCTTTCTCATGCTGTCTCTGGCTGCAGTCTCCTTTAGCTGCAGGGACACCCATGTCATACTGCATTGTTGTCTAACCAGACCTTAGGTTTGCTCAGGTCACACGCTGGACCCTATCTGGTGTTCCAGAGGAAACCATCAATCTCCCGACATCATAGCCACTCCCATTATGGGCTAGTCCCAACCTTTGACTATGTCTGATCCTGTCAGCATGCCATATACAACACTACTATATTGCACAATTCACATTACATTACATGATAATATTGCGATTTGTGTCTTCAGGGGGGAGGGATGTGACAACCATCCATCGCTTTACACTATGATCTGCAAGTTCATCCAGATCCTTCTCTATAAGTGATTCTCCTAGTTTTACTCACCTTAAGGCCCGTTTCACACGTCAGTGAAAAACACTGACGTTTTTCACTGGCGTGTAAAACACGCACATGTCCCTCCATGTGCCGTGAATCACGGCACACGTAGGTTGTCTAAGTGCAATCCGGGCTCCGTTCTCCGTGGCCCGTGATTGCACTTACAGATTAACTCACCTGTGCGCGCTCCCGCTCTCCATGGTGCTGATCGCTCCCGCGGTGCAGCATCCGGCCGGCGCTGACCCCCGCAGCAGCTACTTCCGGGTCGGCTGTGTTGTGCATCATGAATATGCGCGACAGTAATCAGCCGGCTCAGAAGCAGCAGGGAGAACAGGCTGCAGAGAGCGCGGCTGAAGCCGGGTGAGTTAAAATGTTTTTTATTTTAGAAGCACGTTTTTTTCTGGCACGTGTTTCACGGATCACACCACTGCGTGGTCCGTGGGACATCAGTGATGCCAGAAAAAAATGGACATGTCTCCGTGCGGCAATCACGCACACGCGGGTACTCTGCACGGAGACACGTGCAGTGACAAATCACTGACGTGTGAGCAGACCCATTCATTATAATGGGTCTGCGTATGTCAGTGATTCTGGTACGTTTAAAAAAAAGCACAAACGTCCCAGAATCACTGACGTGTGAAAGGGGCCTAAAACAAATTGTCATGGTTCTGATGTGCGAAGCATCTTGTGCTCTGTTATCTTCTGCCATGCTCTCCTGCAGAGTCGGTACTTGCCTGTTCCATCACGCAGAGCATTTTTCAGGATTAGATGCTCTGCTGTTTGTCTTGAGCTCCTGTGGCTGGATTGTTTCTCAGCACTGGGTCCCATGCCGCTGCTCGGAGGGGCTTGCTCCGATGCTCCTCGTTTTGGGTGATTGCTCTGCTTCATTAGGGAGCATGCCCTCGGAACGTCACCAGTCGTATTTCCTGGTTCCACAGTAAGTGCTCTTGGCTCCCATTTGTGTACAGCTATCTGATCTTGACTTCCCGACCCTGGACTGTAGTTGACTCTGCTTTGCTTGCCTCTCTGACTTTGTCGTTACCTCCTGGCCTCTGACCTCAGACTTTCTCCTAACCATGTCTCCTCCTGCTCCCTATATGTACTCTCCTGGAATCCTGACCCTCGGCCTGTATCTTGATCTCGTCTCTGCCTGCTCCCTGTATCCTTTATGTACTCTCCTGGAATCCTGACCCTCGGCCTGTATCTTGATCTCGTCTCTGCCTGCTCCCTGTATCCTTTATGTACTCTCCTGGAATCCTGACCCTCGGCCTGTATCTTGATCTCGTCTCCTCCTGCTCCCTGTATCCTTTATGTACTCTCCTGGAATCCTGACCCTCGGCCTGTATCTTGATCTCGTCTCTGCCTGCTCTCTGTGTCCTTTATGTACTCTCCTGGAATCCTGACCCTCGGCCTGTATCTTGATATTGTCTCTGTCTGCTCTCTGTGTCCTGTTGTGTCCTCCTGGTTCCTAATTCCGGCTTGTTTGACTACCTCTCCGTTCACACTGCACACAAGTAGTATCTAGCGCCATCTACTGACTAACATCACACTACGCCACATAGTGTCAAGCATCACATATATATTACCCACAGATTCTTAATGCCCATCTGCGGTACTTTACATTTATCTCCATTGAACCTCATCTGCTAAAAGTGGATGCCAAAACACTCAAATTGTCCCAGTCAGCTTGTAATTTATGAACATCTTCCATATATTGCATTACATAGCACTCACATCTGAGGTGGGCTAGTTACCAGGTCCCTTGGCTAGTTACTGGGTTTATTGCTTAGTTGAAGTGTAGAGACTGATCACAGGCAGGGAGATGTGACAGAGGGTGCATGGATAGAAGTGGCAGCACTGGGAAGAAGACGAAAAGATAGTGGGCAGTTATTGGCTCGGTGCTGACCAACACTTTAGGGTGGAATTCAATTAAGCCCTAATATACCCTCTCAATGTCAGAGTCAATAGGGTAATCCAAAGTATCCTGCAAATAATTAACACTTTTTCTCCCAGGAAATACTCGCCTTTTCCCAAAGCCAACATCAGTGGATGAAATAGTGGGATTAATGGTTACCACCACTCAGCTGTAGGCCCCCTTCACACGTCCGTGAAACACGTGCGTGATTTTCACGGACATGTCAAAGGTGCGTTTTCCCCTCCGTGAGCCGTGTTTATGGCACTACGTGTGTTGTCCGTGTGTTATCCGTGATAACACACGGAGAACGAGAACTTTCTACTCACCTGTCCCTGGCGTCGCTGTCCGTGGTGCTCAACTTTGGTTTCCAGCCAGGCCAACTAACCGCTGCTGCTGCTTCCGCCGCAGTGAAGTGAAATTAAATGAGCATAATGAGCGGTGGTCGGCAGCAAGTGGCAGCGGCGGCAGAGACAGGAGGGCTGCAGAAGGTGAGTAATGTTTTGTTATTTTTTTCTCTGACACGTGTGTTTCTCCAGTGTGTGTCACACAAGCCCGCATCCACACTACATCCGTGTGGTACGTGTGCGGGCCGTGTGACACCCGTGCTGCCAGAGAAAAACGGACATGCATCCGTGTGGAGCACACGGGCTCTTGTGTGCTCCACATGGAGGCACGGGCCAATGGCTGCACATGTGCATGCACATAAACCCATTGATTTTAATGGGTTTACGTGTGCCCGTGTCTCCGGTAGATGCGGGCACGGACCTAGCACGTACCGGAGACACGTGCGTGTGAAGGGGGCCGGAGACCAAGTATCATGTAGCCGATAAATGAGAAACATTCTTGATATGTGAAGTCAGAGGTTAAAATACTTACATTTCGTGGATACAGAGTGACCTCTCATTCTCTCCAACTGGAGACTCGAAAAATGTGGTGGTGAAAAGATAGACATGGCCCCTGCTGTGTAGTGGGTAAAGGGAATATCCAGCTCTCCTGAGCCTCCCCAACCACCATCATGATTGATACTCCACTATATTCCTGATTCCACAATTCTTCCCATGCCCTTTTTGTCCTTGTAAAGTGAGCAAAAAAATATTTTGATTTCTGAGCAAATGCAAATCTTTTAGATCTAGTTCAAGAGTTCTAGTAATCGGGCTCCAATGGGTAAGCTTGATGGCCTCCACAGTGTCATGAAATTTTCTGCCCCTCAATAGGTATCATGGCGACTCCAGACTCCGTTCACATTGCACAGTCTGGCAGGCATTCTGATGCTCAGATGTTGACTGTTTAGTGCTCTCTGGTGATTGGTTTAGCAGGAGTTAATTCCTGCTGGCTGATGAATTGCTGCTAGGGTCAGAGGTTGCTGATGGCCTATCACAGCCGCCTTTGCCATATAACAAATGGTGGAACGTAGCCTAACATGCCATATATAGCTCTAGCGTTGCTCCAGCAATACCAGTCCTTCTGTATGGTGATCCAGTTATTGGTGAATAGTTGTATGCTATTGGGTGAGTGATGGAAATATCCTTGTTGTTTGTTTATTTCATGCCTGTACTTTATATCTCCCCGAACTTTTGTTGTCTTCTCGCCTGAGTGTGCTTGCAGTGAGTTTGAATTTTAGGGTGCCCGTCTGTTGGTTTTTGTGGGGTTCATTTTTACTGTTCTGGCCCTCCTCTGGGGTGGGGGAGAAAGGGGTATTAGACCAGGGCTACACAGAATTCAGGGTTAAGTTTGCGGTCCAGACCTCACTACCATCAGGCGTATCTCTAGGCACACCTACTCCTGGTTTTCGTGCCATATCCGTGACACATAGGCGTGTGATAGCCTTCAAACACACCCTTGGGGGTGAGATTTCTGTATTTGAGGCCAGAATGTTTCAGGTTGAGACGGCGCCTCACTGGATCCAGAGAGTAACCTAAATGAAGTTTTTTTTGTACATTTATCCACCATTGAAGGTCCTATGCATCAAGAGTTTGGAACAAATTGTGGAGAAGGATTGTATAATGCGATGTGGTGGTTTGTGTGGTCCTTACATTTTTGAGATTTGATGGTGAATATATATGTATTTTTTACTAAAAATTAAATCATTAGTCAATAATAAAAAAAAAAATCTAACAAAACAGAAAACAATTGAAATATATTTTGAGTCGTCCCGAGCCCAGGAGCAGTCTTGGAGTATTGCGCCTCTTTTGTGTTACTTTTGCAGACAGCCCACAGCGGCGCGCCGGCATTTATTGGGTTAATACCTCTGGGTCTGGTAGACGGAGCTCTGTGGCCGCCTTGTGATGTTGGATTTAATTGATACCTGCTCTGCTTTATATTGTGTGCAGGCCCCAGACTGACCCTCATTAGTTGGCACATAAAACCATTTTGTCTACACAGGTATGGCTGGCCTTTTCACCCTGCGCGGCTCCACCGCCCGCCTGCAACAATCTCTTCTTTACGACCCTATTTGATTTCTTGTGACTAATTTGCAAAGCGCATTAATTACTTCCATGTCTAGATTTTATTGGCAATAATACCTAACAAACAACATTATTTTTTGTTTAAGTGGCCACAAAACCCTGTTGGGTCGATATTTTTGGTGGTAACCGCTACCCCCTCAAAATGTCTCCACAACCTTCACCGTCTGCTGTCTTTTAGTTTCCTGGTGAGAAAATGCAACATATTTGTTCTGTGTAAAGGATCAAGGAGCAGAGTTTGATATTTATATATCGAGGTCTATGTCAGAGGGGTATACGCAATGTTATTTCAATATATATATACAAGGGGCTGCTGATAAATCTTTGGCTTTGTGATCTTTTTTGTTTCCATGGTAAAGAATGTTACATCACATGATAGCCTTATGTGTGTAATATATGTTTTCAAAATTTTGTGTTTGTGTCTTATGGCAACAGTGTTCTACGCAGGGGGGAAAACAAAATGTCGGAGTCTAATGCGATATTCACCGCAACTGAGAGCAGAGGAGGGATAAAATTCTTGTTTCTGCAAGGAAAGTCCGCTGCGGATCTTCATGGTGATATGTCACAGACATTCGGGGATCAATGCCCTTCATATTCCATAGTTAAGAACTGGGTTGCCAAATGTAAAACGGGCAACTTCAGCCCCAATGATGAGGAACGTGCTGGATGCCCGAGAGTGGTTGTTGTTCCGTCGATGCTGTTCACAACCTCATACTGGAGAATCCACAAATTTCGGCTAAAGCAATAGCAGACATCATGGGGATTTCCCGGGAACGTGTTTGTGTCATTATCCATGAACATTTGGACATGAGGAAGCGATCTGCAAAGTGGGTCTCTAAATGTTTGACAACAGATCAGAGAAGCATGCGAGTGAAAACTTCCCGGTCCATTTGTCAGCGTTTCTGGACTGATAAGAACTTCCTGAATCGACAGGTCACTATGGATAAGACCTGAATTTATTTGTATGACCCTGAAAACAAGGAGAAGTCAAAAGAGTGGAGGCCAGTGGTTCTCCTCCTCCAAAGAAGTTCAGGGTGCAAAAATCAGCCACTAAGGTGATGGTGTCTGTGTTCTGGAATAAGGAAGGTGTGCTGCTAGTGGACTACCTTCAAAAGGGTTCCACCATCAATGCAAGGTATTACATTGAACTTTTGGACCACTTGAAGGCAGCTCTGAAGGCCAAAAGATGCGGCAAGCTGTCCAAAGGAATCTTGTTCCTGCAAGACAATGCCTCCACTCACACTGCACAAGTGACCATGGCAAAACTGGCAGAGCTGAGCTTCCAGCTGGTGACCACCCACCTTATTCACCAGATCTAGCTCCCTCCGACTATCATCTATTTCCAAACCTAAAGAAACACCTCAATGGTACCAAATTTCACACCATTTCTGATGCCATGGCTGCTACGGATGCCTGGTTTGAGGCACAACCGAAATCCTTCTTTTTGCTAGGCTTACAGAACGTGGAATACCGGTGTAAGGAGTGTGATGTCATCAGTGGAGAGTATGTGGAATAAATGTAAAGTTTCATCATCCTATCTCGTTTCTTTCTGGGTAAAGCCAAAGACTTAGCAGCAGCCCCTCATATTTCTAACACTCTGTTGTTTCGCTGGTTGTGCACCTTTTGGTCCTGGGTGCTGGGATTGGGGGTCTTGGTGCTCGAGTTGTGGGAAATTCTGAGAGCTTGTGGAAGCATTGACACAACACAATTTCTTTAACAGCAGTCACTCAAATGAAGTCCTTGGGTCAAATGTTACAGAGCTCTGCTGTCTGCTTTACCTTGGCTGGTTATCATAACTAGAGGGGGTTCCACTCCATTTTTTATTGTTCACAAAAGCACACAGTCATCTTCCACATGCCATAAAAAAATAAGGAAAAAAAAGGTGTGGGGTCCCCCTAATTTTGATAACCAGCCAAGGTAAAGCAGACAGCTGAGGGCTGGTCTTATCAGGGTGGGAAGGCCCATGGTTATTTGGCCATTCCAAGCCAAAAAATAACAGCCCGCAGCTGTCCCAGAAGTAGTACATCCAATAGATGTGTCAATTCTGGCACTTTGCTCGACTTTTCCTGATTGCACTGGTGCAATATAAATCAGGGTAATATTTTTGGGGCTGATGTCAGCTGTGAATTCACAGCTGACATCAAGCAAAGGGATTAGTAATGGAGAAGTGTCTATCAGACACCCCCATTACTAACCCTGCATGTACAGAAGTAAAAAAAGGCACAGACACAGGGGAAAAAAATGAAATAAAGACCCCCCCAACATGTGCTCGTTCACCAATTTTTTTAATTGAAAAACGTTCCTGGAAGTTCTAATGGAATAATATTCAACAATGCCTATCAATTCATATGGAGCTTCATTCTTTGAATGTTCTCAGAACAAGGCTCCATTGGTCACTGTCGGTCAGTGGCAGCCCAGAATTTCTCATAATTGGTGACATCACTGAGTTACCTTCTGTTAAAATGAAGAAGTTTATATTTGCTCTCCTAGGGCTCAAGTGAGGTTGTTGCATCATGTGAGTCCTGCGCCGAATCAGCACTAGCTAGATTGTTTCCGAACCAGGCAAATAAGCAATGGAAAGGAAGTAAGGAGCACTTTGCACACTACGACATCGCAGGTGCGATGTCGGTGGGGTCAAATCGAAAGTGACGCACTTCCGGCGTCTTTCTCAACATCGTAGTGTGTAAAGCATTTTTGATACGATTAACGAGCGCAAAATCGTCGTAATCGTATCATCGGTGTAGCCTCGGTCATTTCCATGAATTGGGAAAGACCGATGTTACGATGTTGTTCCTTGTTCCTGCTGCAGCACACATCGCTGTGTGTGAAGCCGCAGGAGCGAGGAACATCTCCAACCTGCGTCCCGGCCGGCTATGCGGAAGGAAGGAGGTGGGTGGAATGTTTTCATTCCGCTCATCTCTGCCCCTCCGCTTCTATTGGCCGCCTGTGATGTCGCTATGACGCCGCACGACCCGCCCCCTTAGGAAGGAGGCGGTTCGCCGGCCAGAGCGACATCGCAGGGCAGGTGAGTGCATGTGAAGCTGCTGTAGCGATAATGTTCGCTACGGCAGCTATCACCATGATATCGCAGCTGCGACGGGGGCGGGGACTATTGCGCTTGGCATCGCAGCATCGGCTTGCGATGTCGTAGTGTGCAAAGTGCCCCTTAGAGTTGCAACCACTCAACTCCTATTGATGTTGGATATCTCCAAAGGCAGTGAGAGAAAATCTGGCGGTGATTGGGCACGGGGCTTGCTGATGTAACAACCTAATATTAGTCTCAGGAGAGCAGAGGCCGACACCGCTAGAATGGCACCGACACCAGAGGTGACTATAAACGGTTTTATTTTAGGGCAAACACTCAAATTGGGAAGGGGTCATCCAATACATTGTAGAACCTCTGTTCTATCCTGTCCTGTATTTTTTCCTTATAAATTTGAAAGCATTTTTTGTCCATTTTTTGACAAGTAAAAAAAACTCATGCGAAAAAGCTGCCAATATGAACATATTTTAGGCCGTGTTTTTCTAAGAATTATAAAAGTGTGCACCCTCCTTTATTATTTTGGTTTCTCCTATACTTTTGGTACACTTTTCCTGCTGTTCATTGCCGATCCTGACCTGGCTTGTGACTTGACTGTCTTCTTCTTTGACTCTCCAGACCTCGGCTTCTTTGCTACATTTCCTCATTTTAAACCTATACTTCTTTCTCCAATTATTAACCTAGCTTTGTAAACAACACTTGCCTTAATTTCGTTCCTCCGGTAAAGAGCTACACCGTGGACACAACCCAGGGGCCCAAGTTTAAGTCCAGCTAAATGCATTAGGGCTAAGAAGTGAAGGCAATAGTGTCTCTGAGAATAGCCACGTGGAGTCGCTTGCACCAAATCTGTCCAAGTAGCTCTTCTGACCTGACATCCTCAGAGCCCCTAGAGTGTACTGTAACTACAAAGCTACTGTGCCTTATAGAAAAATGTGACAATCAAGTCTGTTGTGCCACTGGAATGTGAAAGAAGAAGAAAATGTCTTCTGTAGCCAATGCAGTTTGTGAATGTTTCTGTAATCACTCGACCTCCCTCTTTTACCCATTGAGATAATGCTACTTACTCAGCTGCTGGTTGAGATAACAACATGAACGGTTTCTATTTAAACAGTCCAGCTGGTTTGATTACAGATACCATAAACCACTCCAGAGAAAAAAACATAAAAAAAGCATTTCTCGCATAAGGATACCAAACAAAAGAATAAGTCCATTTCACTGTAGGTTTGCCTGCTTAAGATGTGAAACTCTCTTGAGTTTCTCTCTGGAGGTGTAGCAACCTCCACACACAGACCATGTGTTAGACAAATGGTCCCCATTTTAAACCCTTGTACCACACTCATGGCTGGGGGTATGTGATCAGCCAGACCCGCCTGTCTCTCTAGCTGCTTGTAAAACCCAGCCCTGCTGTGCCCTAACTCTCTAGAGTTTACATCACAGAGGACATCCACCTCTGTGATACATACCTCTCATCTACTATGTGTCCGGCCAGCATCTTACACCATGCTAAAAAGTTGAAAAGATAAGTGTGATGGTGGAATATGGGGGGTTTTGTATCAAGTTGTGTAGATTCGTATTTTAGGCGTGGTTCACTGTCCATTCTTTGTATTGCTTGTGTGTACATTGTATTGTCTGTAGGTAATCACTCCCTGTAGTGTTCCTGTCTTAGGTCTGGTGGAGGGGGGCCTGGGATAAACCTAAGGGCACTTTACACACTACAATATATCTAACGATATGTCGTGGGGGTCACGTCGTAAGTGACGCACATCCGGCATCGTTTTACATATCGTAGCGTGTGACAGCTACGAGCATCTGTGATCGAGCAACAATACTCACTTTATCGTTGCTCGTTGACACGTAGCTCATTTTCTAAAAATCGAACGTCCTTCTGTGCGCCGGTTGTTCATCGTTCCCGGGGCAGCACATATCGCTCCGTGTGACACCCCGGGAACGATGAACTGCAGCTTACCTGCGTCCCGTCGGCAATGCGGAAGGAAGGAGGTGTGTGGGATGTTATATCCCACTCATCTCCGCCCCTCCGCTACTATTGGCCAGCCGCTGTGTGACGTCGCGGGGACGCCGAACGTCCCTCCCCCTTCAGGAAGAGGATGTTCGCCGCTCACAGCGAGGTCGTATGGATGGTAAGTACGTGTGACGGGGGTTATCAACTTTGTCTGCCACGGGCAACAAATTGCCCGTGCTGCACAAACGATGGGGGGGGGAAGTAAAGCGGGCTTTAAACTCTCTGCTTACCTGAAAAATTGGTCAGTATGTTTGAGAACTTCAAGAGAAGCAGGACGAGTCATCTACTGGGGCAGTAGCTTTGGCACCCCAGAGACATCTGGACATTTATCGCTTACTGGACTATATTCATGTTTCTGGACTATTTTTACCCTCTGTATGGTGGATTATGTTATGGCCAATTGATTTGCTTGGAATAAATGTTCTTTGGATTCTTCCATCTCTCGTTCTGTTGATTGTGTGATATGGGAGAATGGCCCCGTCACAATGAGCAATAGAAATTTTCTTCTTTCTCCTTCAACATTGTCATCTGGAGAGGAGGATGAATCCATGACGCTGGTTGTCCTACTCTAAGCACGGTTGCTTTCCAACAGTGATCAGTTATATAGCTTTCTACCCATCAATGAGGACTATTGATGGGTTGCATGTCCTCCTCGTCCCACATGTCCACATGACCTTTTATCTAAGCATCTGATTTTGACCACATTTCGGCATAATCGAAGAAAACCCCATTACAAAGTTCACGTACCTGTATTGCCTGGATATCTTCAATTGCTACTTTTCCATAATTACTAGTGCGTGGGGGATTTTTCTTGTACTTTTTGGTTCCAGATTTAATTTTTCGTCAATAAACTCTGTCCAGATGTGTCTGACGTGTAGAACAATTTGTCCACTTAAATTTATTCATAAAAAACAACATGTTATCAATAGAAATTCCAGACATAAAATGTTCAGGACATTTCTGGACACGACAGTAGTTGATACCTGAGGCATGATTGTGCGCAGGACCAAGAGCGACACTGACCACAAGACATCACAAGAATGTGTGTGAATATCTAGGGTAACAAGATGTACTCACCAAAAGTGTGGTCAGTCTCTTCACTTTTATATTGTAAAATGATAAATTGGTGTTCTTCTAAATTATCTGTCCTATCTATATTCTTATACATACAGACAGTATTATAGCACTTATATTCTTGCACAGAGGGGGCAGTATTATAGTAGTTATATTCCTGTACATAGGGGCAGTATTATAGTAGTTATATTCTTGTACATAGGGGCAGTATTATAGTAGTTATATTCTTGTATATAGGGGCAGTATTATAGCAGTTATATTCTTGTACATATGGGACAGTATTATAGTAGTTACTTTCTTGTACATAGGGGCAGTATTATAGTAGTTATATTCCTGTACATAGGGGCAGTATTATAGTAGTTACTTTCTTGTACATAGGGGCAGTATTATAGTAGTTATATTCCTGTACATAGGGGCAGTATTATAGTAGTTATATTCTTGTACATAGGGGCAGTATTATAGTAGTTATATTCTTGTACATAGGGGCAGTATTATAGTAGTTATATTCTTGTACATAGGGGCAGTATTATAGTAGTTATATTCTTATACATACAGACAGTATTATAGCACTTATATTCTTGCACAGAGGGGGCAGTATTATAGTAGTTATATTCCTGTACATAGGGGCAGTATTATAGTAGTTATATTCTTGTACATAGGGGCAGTATTATAGTAGTTATATTCTTGTATATAGGGGCAGTATTATAGCAGTTATATTCCTGTACATAGGGGCAGTATTATAGTAGTTATATTCTTGTACATAGGGGCAGTATTATAGTAGTTATATTCTTGTACATAGGGGCAGTATTATAGTAGTTATATTCTTGTACATAGGGGCAGTATTATAGTAGTTATATTCTTATACATACAGACAGTATTATAGCACTTATATTCTTGCACAGAGGGGGCAGTATTATAGTAGTTATATTCCTGTACATAGGGGCAGTATTATAGTAGTTATATTCTTGTACATAGGGGCAGTATTATAGTAGTTATATTCTTGTATATAGGGGCAGTATTATAGCAGTTATATTCCTGTACATAGGGGCAGTATTATAGTAGTTATATTCTTGTACATAGGGGCAGTATTATAGTAGTTATATTCTTGTACATAGGGGCAGTATTATAGTAGTTATATTCTTGTACATAGGGGCAGTATTATAGTAGTTATATTCTTGTACATAGGGGCAGTATTATAGTAGTTATATTCTTGTACATAGGAGCAGTATTATAGTAGTTATATTCCTGTACATAGGGGCAGTATTATAGTAGTTATATTCCTGTACATATGGGCAGTATTATAGTAGTTATATTCCTGTACATATGGGCAGTATTATAGTAGTTATATTCCTGTACATAGGGGCAGTATTATAGTAGTTATATTCTTGTACATACAGACAGTATTATAGTAGTTATATTCTGGTACATAGGGGCAGTATTATAGTAGTTATATTCTTGTACATAGGGGGCAGTATTATAGTAGTTATATTCTTGTACATAGGGGCAGTATTATAGTAGTTATATTCTTGTATATAGGGGCAGTATTATAGTAGTTATATTCTTGTATATAGGGGCAGTATTATAGTAGTTATATTCTTGTATATAGGGGCAGTATTATAGTAGTTATATTCTTGTATATAGGGGCAGTATTATAGTAGTTATATTCTTGTATATAGGGGCAGTATTATAGTAGTTATATTCTTGTATATAGGGGGCAGTATTATAGTAGTTATATTCTTGTATATAGGGGCAGTATTATAGTAGTTATATTCTTGTACATAGGGGGCAGTATTATAGTAGTTATATTCTTGTACATAGGGGCAGTATTATAGTAGTTATATTCTTGTATATAGGGGCAGTATTATAGTAGTTATATGAAGAAAAAACAAAAAGCCAGCACCAAATGTGCACTACAGCACTAAACATTCCAAACTGTACTTATTATAAAAAAATTTTTTTGAGATTTTTGGCAAAAAATTGCAATTTCTTGAGCTGCTTCGCCACGTCACGGCAAATCTCATTTGAAGCAGTCCTACACTAAAATATTTTTATAAAATGTGCCATACGGCCTCACATATGAATAGTAGAACTGCTCTCAGCAGCACTCACCTGGTCTATTTCAATCCCGTACCCATGACTGAGTCATGGCTGTGGGCGGGACAGGTCCAAGCAAATGCTGCATGAAGTAAATAGCCTGTGGACAAAGCCTGATGACTTAATGTGAACAGTCACCAACCGCCAAAATCCAGACAGATGGAATACATCCCAAATTGGGGTGCATAGCAAGGTGGAGGTCAACCACCGACCAATTCAATGAATCCCAATTTGGGATGTATTCCATCTGTCTGGATTTTGGCGGTTGGTGACTGTTCACATTAAGTCATCAGGCTTTGTCCACAGGCTATTTACTTCATGCAGCATTTGCTTGGACCTGTCCCGCCCACAGCCATGACTCAGTCATGGGTACGGGATTGAAATAGACCGGGTGAGTGCTGCTAAGAGCAGTTCTACTATTCATATGTGAGGCCGTATGGCACATTTTATAAAAATATTTTAGTGTAGGACTGCTTCAAATGAGATTTGCCGTGACGTGGCGAAGCAGCTCAAGAAATTGCAATTTTTTGCCAAAAATCTCAAAAAATTTTTTTATAATAAGTACAGTTTGGAATGTTTAGTGCTGTAGTGCACATTTGGTGCTGGCTTTTTGTTTTTTCTTTATAGTAGTTATATTCTTGTATATAGGGGCAATATTATAGTAGTTATATTCTTGTACATAGTGGCAGTATTATAGTAGTTATATTCTTGTAAATAGGAGCAGTATTATAGTAGTTATATTCTTGTATATAGGGGCAGTATTATAGTAGTTATATTCTTGTACATAGGGGCAGTATTATAGTAGTTATATTCCTGTACATAGGGGCAGTATTATAGTAGTTATATTCTTGTATATAGGGGCAGTATTATAGTAGTTATATTCTTGTATATAGGGGCAGTATTATAGTAGTTATATTCTTGTATATAGGGGCAGTATTATAGTAGTTATATTCTTGTATATAGGGGGCAGTATTATAGCAGTTATATTCTTGTATATAGGGGAAGTATGATAGTAGTTATATTCTTGTACATAGGGGCAGTATTATAGTAGTTATATTCTTGTATATAGGGGCAGTATTATAGTAGTTATATTCTTGTGTATAGGGGCAGTATTATAGTAGTTATATTCTTGTACATAGGGGGCAGTATTATAGTAGTTATATTCTTGTACATAGGGGCAGTATTATAGTAGTTATATGCCTGTATATAGGAGCAGTATTATAGTAGTTATATTCTTGTATATAGGGGCAGTATTATAGTAGTTATATTCTTGTGTATAGGGGCAGTATTATAGTAGTTATATTCTTGTACATAGGGGCAGTATTATAGTAGTTATATTCTTGTATATAGGGGCAGTATTATAGTAGTTATATTCTTGTACATAGGGGCAGTATTATAGTAGTTATATTCTTGTATATAGGGGCAGTATTATAGTAGTTATATTCTTGTACATAGAGGGCAGTATTATAGTAGTTATATTCTTGTACATAGGGGCAGTATTATAGTAGTTATATTCTTGTACATAGGGGCAGTATTATAGTAGTTATATTCTTGTACATAGGGGCAGTATTATAGTAGTTATATTCTTGTATATAGGGGCAGTATTATAGTAGTTATATTCATTGACCCATAAGTAAAAAGATAAATTCTTGTATACATGATGAGTGAGGACATTGCTCTTGTTTTTGTATCTACCTTTAGTAATTTACTTTTTAAAGATAATTCTACACTAGCCATTGGAGAAAATTTACCAAAAATAACTCTTTTTCCCCGGTAATAGCGCAGGTTATTGCCAACAAAAATGAAATGCAAAGTTAAACACTACAGAAATTCTAAGAAACACAATTTGTCGGTTTTCGGCCGCAGATGGGATCTGTGCAGTGTACCTGGAAACGCACCCCACCAGAGACCTCAAATCTCATTATATTGAAACAAGACTTATGTCGAGTTTGACATTTGATAATTGAGCAATTAGACATGGCTTTATTTCCAATTGACTTTAGCCCAAAGAACATAAAACCAGTTAGACGTTTACCTGCCGCTCGCCCAGGAGAGATCCATGGATAGTCAGGGTTTAGAAGGCTACACTAGTGTCTCCCACCCAAATATTACTAAGACGGGTGTCAATGATATCCTATGGATTCGGTCATTTTCTGTTTCCTACCGGTGCCTTAGGGGGTAACCGTAAACCCTATCTGGGTAATAACAATAGACTTTTGAGTATTATGATGATGACATAATTTACATGGTCTTCAGTAGAGATGAGTGAACTTGATCGGAAAAGGTTCGCCAATCTCAAATTTGGCATGAGCCTTGGCTCGTTTGGGTTGGGATCGGATTCACAAACACTTTTCTCGAAAATCGGCAAAGTCTGGCTTTGTTCAGTAACTGTTCACATTTACGCTATTGCAGAAACCATCACAGCTATGTTAAGTATTGCTATTGCTGTGATTGGCCACGGAAATCAATGTAAAAAAAGGACATACAAGTCTCTGCGTAGCTGAAACTACTTCCGGGTCCGCTCATTAACCCTCATACATATTCACTGCTTACCCCGCCTACCAGCAGTCCTGGCGTCTGTGATTGGTTGCAGTCAGACCGCGCCCCCACCCTGTGTGACAACGTCTGTGATTAGTTGGAACCACAAACGCTGTCTGCGTACCTATAGTGTAAAAATAAATAAATTGGAGTAGGGTCCCAACCATATTATGATACCCAGATAAAGCATACGGCTACAGGCTGCAGCCTCCAGCTGTCTGCTTATCTTGGCTGTGTATCAAAATAAGAGGAACCCTATACGGCTTTTTTTATTATTTAACTAATTAATGGGGGGGTCTCACATGTCTCCCATTACTAGTTTAGGGGTTTAGTGGCAGCTGAGTGTTGTGAATAACCCCTTATATTACCTCAATTGCTACCATACTGGAGCAATCGGGATGAGCCGGGAAAAGTGTTGAGATTGTCGCATCTAATGGATGCAACAAGTCTGGGTGGCTGCAGACTGCTATTTTTAGGCTTGGATCTCAATAAACATGGGTCTCCCTAGCCTGAGAATACCAGCCCCCAGATGTCGGCTTTATCATGGCTGGGTATCAAAATTTGGGGGTGGCCGCATGCCGTTTTTAAAAATTAATTAAATAAATAAAAAAAAAAGCCACATAAGGTCACTCTTATTTTGATACACAGCCAAGATAAGCACACAGCCAGGGGCTGCAGCCTGTAGCCTTATGCTTTATCTCGGTATCATAATATGGGGGGACCCTATTGCAATTTATTTATTTATTTATTTTTACACTATAGAGACACAGACAGCGTTTGTGATTCCAACTAATCACAGACCCTGTCACACAGGGTGGGGAGCAGTATGATGCTGACACTGATGCTGGCACTGAAGCTGATGCTGAAGCCAATATTGATGCTGACACTGATGCTGACACTGACATTGATGCTGACGCTGAGCCTGATGCTGAAAATGCTGACATTGATGCTGATGCTGACGCTGATGCTGATGTTGATGCGGACACTAATGCTGACATTGATGCTGACATTGATGCTGATGCTAATGCTGACGCTGATTCTGATGCTGATGCTGATGCTAATGTTGATGCTGATGCTGACGCTGATACTGAAGCTGACATTGATGCTGATGTTGACGCTGATGCTGACATTAATGCTGACGCTGACCCTGATGCTGAAGACAATGCTGACATTAATGCTGACGATGAGGCTGATATTGATGCTGATGCTGACATTGATGCTGACGTTGATGCTGATGCTGGCGCTGACACTGATGCTGATATTGATGTTGATGCTGACGTTGATGCTGATGCTGACGTTGATGCTGACATTGATGCTGACGTTGATGCTGATGCTGACGTTGATGCTGATGCTGGCGCTGACATTGATGCTGACGTTGATGCTGATGCTGACGTTGATGCTGATGCTGACGTTGATGCTGACATTGATGCCGACGTTGATGCTGATGCTGATGTTGATGCTGATGCTGACGTTGATGCTGACGTTGATGCTGAGGCTGATGCTGATGTTGATGCTGATGTTGATGCTGATGCTGATGTTGATGCTGATGCTGGCGCTGACATTGATGCTGATGCTGACGTTGATGCTGATGCTGACGTTGATGCTGATGCTGACGTTGATGCTGATGCTGGCGCTGACACTGATGCTGGTGCTGAAGCTGATACTGATGCTGATGCCCTGCTCTGTACAGCAGAAGCCATCAGACTATATTAGCTTCAAATTCCTTAAGGAGACTAGTAAAAACAAGAAAATGTGTTAAAAAAAGTTTAAAGAATTGTGAAAAGATAAAAAAAACACAAAATTCATATCACCCCCATTTTGCTCTATTGAAAATAATAAAAAATACACATATTTGGTATCGCCACTTTCAGAAATGCCTGATCTATCAAAATATAAAATAAATTAATCTTATCGGTAAAGGGCGTAACGAGAAAAAATATGAAAACACCAGAATTATGTTTTTTGGGCTGCCACAATATTGCAATAAAATGCAATAATAGGTGATCAAAACATCCCATCTAACCAAAGCTGTTATAAATATAAATATCAGCTCAAGGCGCAAAAAATAAGCCATTACTGAGCCCTAGATGCCGAAAAATGAGCGCTTTGAGTCTCGGAAAATGGCGACAAAAGTGAAATTCTTTTTTTGTTTTTTTTGACAAATTTCTGATTTTTTTTCACAACTTAAATAGAAAAAAATTATACATGTTTGGCATCTACGAACTTATACTGACCTGGGAAACTAATAATGCCAGGTCAGTTTTATCATATAGTGAACATGGTAAATAAAAAAAACACCCAAAAAACAATGGTGGAATTGCACTGTTTTTGAAATTTCACTGCACTTGGATTTTTTTTTTCTGTTTTCCAGTACAATGTGGGGCAGAATGAATGGTGTCAATCAAAAGTACAACTCATCCCGCAAAAAACATGCCCCCATATGGCTATATTGAAGCAAAAATATAAAAGTTGTAGCTCTTGGAAGAAAGGGAGGAAAAAACGAAAATGAAGTGGTTAAAGCTGCCTATAGACATTAGTGGATGAACACTGGGTGATTTTAACCAAATTAATCATTTTGGTGGTGTTATTTTTCCATGAATGGACTTTTGATGTCCTCCAAGTTCTTCCTATCTGCATTCTCAGCCAACAAACTTCATTGATCTGCACATCATGGTTGATGGGGGCATCAGCCAACTCATATGTGTCGGTATTGAAGCTCAAGGTCAAGCATGCCCTGTGCTCTGGGTCTCTAACATTTAAGGGTCAGATCGATGAGTTTGTCATCCAAAGTAAATGGTCAAAATGACACTGGTGTGGACCTTGAGCTATAGAGGTGTTCTCTTTCCACTATTCATAATGTTAGGAGCTCATTGCCAACAGCAACAATATGTCCCTCAACCACCTAAGAGAAATCTGGAAGTCAAAATAAAAATAAGTACTAGACAAAGTATCGAAGGTCCAATAAAAGAATTCAGTTGTAAGAAGTCTAACCGGGAATAATATCCAAAGATTAAGGCAGGAGATTGGGATAGTCCAGAGTCTTAATCAGAACTAATACTAAAATACCAGGAAACATCGCTGGAGTCAGTAACTGGAGTGCGAAATACTCCTAGCCAGACACTGGTGGGGACTGCAGCCGTCTGAGGGAGGACCTCACTGGACCCATGTAAGGTGAGAAACAAATGTAACCAAGGGTAAGGGGCATGTGACTAGTCTGGACCAGGGATGATATCCAGGGATTAAGGAGGAGATTAGAAAAGTCCAGAGGCTTAATCAGAACTAATACTAAAGTGCCAGGGAACAAGGCTGGAGTCAGTAACTGAAGTGCAAAATACTCCTAACCGGACACTGATGGGGACTGCAGCTGTCTGATGGAGGACCTCACTTGACTCGTGCGAGGTGATTAAGAATGGTCACCAAGAGTAAGGGGCTTGTGAGTAGTCTGGACCAGGGATGGTATCCAAGGATTAAGGAAGGAAATTGGAATACTCCGAAGACTTAATAGAACTAATACTAAAGTATTAGGAAACAAGGCTGGAGTCAGTAACTGGAGTGCAAAATACTCCTAACCGGACAGTGGAGGGGACTGCAGCTTTCTGAGGGAGGACCTCACTGGACCCATGAGAGGTGAGAAACAAATGTCACCAAGGGTAAGGGGCTTGTGAATAATCTGGACCAGGGATAGTATCCAAGGATTAAGGCAGGAGATTGGAATAATCTGGAGTCTTAATCAGAATTAATACTAAAGTATCAGGGAACAAGACTGGAGTCAGTAACTGGAGTGCAAAATACTCCTAACCGGACACTGGAGGGATCTGCAGACGTCTGAGGGAGGACCTCACTGGACTCATGCGAGGTGAGAAACAAGTGTCACCAACAGTAAGGGGCATGTTAGTAATCTGGACCTGGGATGGTATCCAAGGATTAAGGAAGGAGATTGGAAAAATCTGTAGTCTTAATCAGAACTAATACTAAAGTATCAGGAGACAGGGTTGGACTCAGTAACTGGAGTGCAAAACACTCCTAACTGGACAGTGAAGGCGACTGCAGCCGTCTGAGGGAGGACCTCACTGGACCCATAAAAGGTGAGAAACAAATGTCACCAAGAGTAAGGGGCATGTGAATAATCTGGACCTGGGATGGTATCCAAGGATTAAGGCAAGAGATTGAAATAATCCAGAGTCTTAATCAAAACTAATACTAAAGTACCAGGAAACAAGGCTGGAGTCAGTAACTGGAGTGCAAAATACTCCAAACTGGGCTCTGGTTCCCTGCAGCCGTCTGAGAGAGGACCTCACTGGACCCATGCGAGGTCAGTAACAACTGTCACCAAGGGTAAGGGGCATGTGAGTAGTCTGGACCAGGGATGATATCCAAGCATTAAGGAGGAGAATGGAATAATCCAGAGTCTTAATCAGAACTAATACTAAAGTACCAGGGAACAAGGCTGGAGTCAGTAACTGGAGTGCGAAATACTCCTAATGGGACACTGGTGGGGACTGCAGCCGTCTAAGGGAGGACCTCACTGGACCCATGCGACGTGAGAAACAAGTGTCACCATGAGAAAGGGGCTTGTGAGTAGTCTGGACCAGGGATAATATCCAAGGATTAAGGAGGAGAATGGAATAATCCAGTCTTAATCAGAACTAACTAATACTAAAGTACCAGGGAACAAGGATGAAGTCAGTAACTGGAGTGTGAAATTCTCCTAATGAGACACTGGTGGGGACTGCAATCGTCTGAGGGAGGACCTCACTGGACCCATGTGTCGCGGGCGGAGGAGGGGACGCTACGCTCTCCCACTGCTCGGGTCCGGCTACTGCTGCTGCTGCTGCTCGGTGGTGGCTCGAGCGGTGGGCCGGATCCCGGGGACTCGAGCGGCGTTCCTCGCCCGTGAGTGAAAAGGGGGTTTTGATTGTGGGGATTTGGTTATTGTCCGTGACGCCACCCACGGTTGTGGTGATATTGGTGACACCACCGCTGCTCTGGACGGGGATCCCGGGAGCGATGACAGGGAGCAGCCAGGATGTTAGTTCTCCCCTCCGTGGGTAGGGGGTTGGTTGTCCCGGGGCCGGTGATGGGGTAGGGATGGATGGCAGGCGGGTTACGGGGCCTGGTGAGGTGCAGGGTCGTGGGGAAAGCGCTGTGCCGCACGGCACGGTGGTACTCACTCAGCCAATGATGAGGACACAGTTCACGGTAAAACACACGGCTGGATGGACGGGTCCCACTGACGGCTGCGGTGTTGTCTCTCCCGGCAGGTTGATGGTGACTGCCTTTCCCTGCACCTATGTACGGTAGATGGTTCCGATGGGTTCCCACCGGTAACCCGCTCCCCAGCTTGGATATGGGCTGGAGGAGCCCCTTTTGCCCGCAGGCTCTGGCCCTGAGAAACGGTTGCCTTGGCGGTGGCGGTGTCTCCCTCTCTTGGTTGGACGGTTGCCTTCTTTCGGGACTTGGCTCCTGGGGGTTCCCTTCGCTAATGGATTTGGCAAATTCACGGCAACTCCTAGCCTTGCCGGGGTCCGTAAACCCCTGCCAGATGGTGCTGACTTCCCTTCGTGTACCGGTCCGGTACCGCCGGGCCACCGCCCGTCCACGGTCCTTACGGTAAACTCGGATAGGCCACTCCTGCAGACGGTCACCACTGTCTGCCAACCTTGCTGATCCGTCCGGGCCACACACCCGGACCAACTTCAGGCTGCTTAACTGCTACTTTCCTTCCTTCCACTTCCACTTCCCTAACTGATCTGCCTGCTTTTCCCGCCTCCAGGACTGTGAACTCCTCGGTGGGCGGGGCCAACCGCCTGGCCCACCCCCCTGGTGTGATCATCAGCCCCTGGAGGAAGGCAACAAGGGTTTTGTGTCTGACTTTGGTGTGCCTGACCGGGAGTGTGGGGTGTGTTGGTGTTGTTCTCTGTGGCCCCTGGCTTGTCCAGGGCGCCACACATGCGAGGTGAGTAACAAGTGTCACCAAGAGTAAGGGGCATGTGAGAAGGGTAACATAGGAAAATGTCAACAAAGGGACGTAGAACTACGCTCGACTGTGTACAAGCCATGGGATACATTTATTTCTTGATTTCTTTTTCCATTTTTTTTCCATAAAAAGGGTTTTCTATCAAGGTCAAATATTGCAACAGACCTCAGTTAATTAGCTGTTTATGAGAAACCCAGGATCAGAAATGTTGTATTTTCCAGATCTATCAATGTTTTAAGTGACTTTAACACAAATTTAAAGGCTTCACCCACACACGGCCGCTCGCCACATACATAAGTCATTCCTTCCATCACAGGGAGCCGCCGCTGCTGCTATTTCTCTGGTGATATAAAAATAATCATATTGCAGAGAAATGAACTTTCTTCCACTTGAATGGCTGCCAAAGATTATAGCACAGTCTTAAATCTGATCATGAATCAATTTCGGGAGGGGGGGGAAGGGGGCAGCCCTCTAATTTGCGGTAACTTTATAACATAATTGCTTTATTGTTCACCGGGGGTATAACACTTTCTGCTCTTTATATCTGGAATTGCTAAGACTATATTTCCTTCTAATGAAAAAAAAAAGAAAATGAATGTGAGTGGAAAAAAAAATATAATTAAAAAATGACCAATTGTTAAAGGGAAACTCAGCAAAAGGGCAATGGAAATGGAGATGTTGATAGAACTTCTTCATTAGGGTAACCATCACACTCTAAAATAGGTCAGTTTAGTCTCCTCTATCTTTCTTTTGGTAGTTTTGAAGAGCAAAAGACTTAATTCTATGTCAATTTTTGAAAGATGATCAAAAGTGAATCCGTTTATATAAACCCCTCATTTCTTGTTTATTGCCTTTGATATGCAAAAAAGGTAATTTTATTCTACTTTTGTATATGCAATTTATATTTTTTCAAATGTCAAGTTAATTTGTGCAATGTTTTCCATGGTCAAAGAAATTAAAAGCCAAATGTTGAATGAAAAAGAAGTACAAAATACATCGTCAATATACCCGCCGTATCAATTAAACCAATTTTTTTTTGTTCTGATCGTATCACATGGAATTATTATAATCTACTTCAGGAAATTTGATCAGATTGTATAACTTCCAAACATCAGTTATTTTATCAAAAGTAACTAAATAAATGCTACTGGTCCTGATGTGATCATGGAGCTGAGTTGTAAAAACATCAATAGTTATTGCCATCCTACATGAATAGATATATATCTTTCCTTACTTTTTGATTTTGACTTGAAATATCACAAGAGGTGAAACATGAAATGACCAGCCTTAATAAAAACAACTATGATTTTGTGATACTCTGTATCATAGTATCATAGTTTTTAAGGTTGAAGGGAGACTCTAAGTCCATCTAGTTCAACCCGTAGCCTAACATGTTGATCCAGAGGAAGGCAAAAAAAAACAAAAAACCCCAATGTGACAAACAAGTTCCAATGGGGAAAAAATTTCCTTCCTGACTCCACATCCGGCAATCAGACTAGTTCCCTGGATCAACACCCTGTCATAAAATCTAATATACATAACTGGTAATATTAAATTTTTCAAGAAAGGCATCCAGGCTCTGCTTAAATATTAGTAGTGAATCACTCATTACAACATCATGCGGCAGAGAGTTCCATAGTCTCACTGCTTGTACAGTAAAGAATCCTCGTCTGTGATTATGATTAAACCTTCTTTCCTCAAGACGTAGCGGATGCCCCCGTGTTCCAGTCGCTGGCCTAGGTGTAAAAAGATCTTTGGAAAGGTCTCTGTACTGTCCCCTCATATATTTATACATTGTGATTAGATCCCCCCTAAGCCTTCGTTTTTCCAGACTAAATAACCCCAAGTTTAATAACCTGTCTTGGTATTGCAGCCCACCCATTCCTCTAATAATCTTGGTCGCTCTTCTCTGCACCCTCTCCAGTTCAGCTATGTCCTTCTTATATATCGGTGACCAGAATTGTACACAGTATTCTAAGTGCGGTCGCACTAGTGACTTGTACAGAGGTAGAACTATATTTTTTTCATGAACACTTATACCTCTTTTAATACATCCCATTATTTTATTAGCCCTGGCAGCAGTTGCCTGACACTGTCCACTAAAGTGAAGTTTACCATCCACCCATACACCCAAGTCTTTTTCTGTGTCTGTTTTACCCACTGTTCTACGATTAAGTACATAATCATAAATGTTATTTCCTCTACCCAAGTGCATGACCTTACATTTATCTACATTAAACTTCAATTGCCACCTCTCAGCCCAATCCTCCAATTTACATAAATCTCCCTGTAATATAAAATTATCCTCCTCTGTATTGATTACCCTGCAGAGTTTAGTATCATCTGCAAATATTGAAATTCTACTCCGCATGCCCCCAACAAGGTCATTTATAAATATGTTGAAAAGAAGCGGGCCCAATACTGACCCCTGTGGTACCCCACTATGAACTGAGACCCAGTCCGAGTACGTACCATTAATAACCACCCTTTGTTTCCTATCACTGAGCCAGTTTTTAACCCAGTTACACATATTTTCCCCTATCCCCATTATTCTCATTTTATGTACCAACCTTTTGTGTGGCACCGTATCAAAAGCTTTTGAAAAGTCCATATACACAACATCCACTGCATTTCCCTGGTCCAGGCTTGAACTTACCTCTTCATAGAAGCTGATCAAATTAGTTTGACAGGATCGATCCCTCATAAACCCATGTTGATACTCTGTCATAAGGTTATTTTTCTTGAGATACTCCAGTATAGCATCTCTCAAGAAACCCTCAAGGATTTTACCAACCGTAGAGGTTAAACTTACCGGCCTATAATTTCCCGGCTCAGTTTTTGTCCCCTTTTGAATATTGGCACCACATTTGCTATGCGCCAGTCCTGCGGTACTGACCCTGTTATTAAGGAATCTGTGAAGATTAAAAATAGTGGTCTATCTATCACAGAACTCAATTCCTGTAGTACTCTGGGGTGTAGCCATCCGGGCCCGGAGATTTGTCAACCTTAGTGATTTCGAGGCGGCGGCGTACTTCCTGCTGGGTTAAGCAGGTAATATTCAAGGGTGAATTTATGGCATCACTGGTCATGTCATCTGCCATGGCATTTTCTTGTATAAAAACCATAGAAAAAAAGTCATTCAGCAGGTTGGCTTTACCCTCATCCCCTTCCACCATTTCACCAAGACTATTTTTAAGGGGGCCAACACTATCGCTTTTCAGTTTTTTACTGTTTATGTAGTTAAAGAATATTTTAGGATTATTTTTACTTTCTCTCGCAATGAGTCTCTCTGTCTCAAAGTTAGCTAACTTAATTTTCTTTTTACATATTTTATTTAATTTTCTATAATTATATAATGCTTCATCACTACCTACCCTTTTTAATTCTTTTAAGGCTTTCTGTTTTTCTTTTATTGCTTCCCTTACAGCTCTATTTAGCCATAGGGGTTTCCTCCTATTTCTAGCATGTTTGTTCCCATAGGGTATATTTTCTGCACAAGCCCTATTCAGGATGCTCATTAAAGTCTCCCATTTGCTTTGTGTACTTTTATTACTTAGTACATCATCCCAGTTTATTGCACTAAGATCATCTCTCAACCGTTTAAAATTTGCTTTCCTGAAGTTTAGTGTCCTTGTAGCCCCTCTACTAGACATCTTACTAAAGAATACATGAAAACTTATTATTTTGTGATCACTATTCCCCAAGTAACCCCCAACTTGTATATTTGATATGCGGTCTGGCCTATTGGTTAGTACAAGGTCTAGTAGTGCTCCCCCTCTTGTGGGGTCCTGTACCATTTGTGAAAGGTAATTATCTTTCATTGTTATCAAAAATCTATTTCCTTTGCTGGAACTGCAAGTTTCTGTTCCCCAATTTATATCAGGATAGTTAAAGTCCCCCATAATAATTACCTCTCCGAGACTCGCTGCTTTATCAATTTGCTTTATGAGGAGATTCTCAACCTCTTCCATAATATTCGGCGTCTTATAACACACCCCTATCAGTATTTTATTATTCATTCTCCCCCCCCTTATCTCCACCCATAGGGACTCTACATTCTCAGTACCCTCACATATGTGGTCACGCAGGATGGGTTTTAAGGATGATTTTACATATAGACACACACCTCCCCCTCGCTTATTTGTACGGTCATTCCTGAATAGGCTATAACCCTGTAAATTAACAGCCCAGTCATAGCTCTCATCCAGCCATGTCTCTGATATCCCCTCTATATCATAATTTTCTTCCAACAATATTAATTCTAATTCCTCCACCTTATTTGTGAGGCTTCGGGCATTAGTGTACATGCACGTTACGTATGACTCTGTACCTCTATTCCTGCTTACTGTATTAACTGTCCTAACCCTTCCCCCCGTACCACCCCCAATTTCATTACTTGTGCCCTGGTCACTATCTGCACTACATTCCCCTTCTATAAAGTGAATACCCTCGCCCCCCATTCCTAGTTTAAACACTCCTCCAACCTTCTAGCCATTTTCTGCCCCAGCAGAGCTGCACCCTCCCCATTAAGATGCAGCCCATCCCTAGCATAGAATCTGTAGCCAACTGAAAAGTTGGCCCAATTCTCCAGGAACCCAAAACCCTCTTTCCTACACCAATTCCTGAGCCACCTGTTAACCTCCCTGATCTCCCTTTGCCTCTCTAGTGTGGCTCGTGGCACAGGTAGTATTTCCGAAAATACCACCTTGGAGGTCCATGCTTTAAGCTTACAACCTAATTCCCTGAAATCATCTTTAAGGACCTTCCACCTACCTCTAACTTTGTCATTTGTGCCAATGTGTACAATGACCGCTGGGTCCTCCCCAGCCCCTCCCAGTAATCTGTCAACCCGATCAGCGATGTGCCGAACTCGAGCGCCAGGAAGACAACACACTGTTCGGCGATCCCTGTCTTTGTGACAGATTGCCCTATCTGTCCCCCTAATAATTGAGTCCCCCACTACCAGTACCTGTCTTGCCTGCCCTGCACTCCTATTCCCCCCCTTACTGGAGCAGACACTCCTCTGGCATTCAGAGGTCATGCCTTGCTGCAGCAATGCTACCCCTGTAATGACATCCCCCTCATCTGCCAAGTTTGCAAACCTATTGGGGTGTGTCAGTTCAGGACTAGCCTTCCTAGCACTTTTCCCTTTACCCCCCTTTCTAACTGTCACCCAGCTACCTACCTCACCGTCCTGCCGCTCCCTACTACGATCCTCCCCCACATCTGACCCAGCAAGCTGCTGCTCAGTGAGCAGCAAACTCCTCTCCATATTGCTAATGCATCTCAGAGTTGCCAGCTGCTCATTTAGATCCAGTATCTGGGCTTCCAAACGTGCAACTTGCGCACATCTCGAACAACAGTATGCACCCTCGAACGGCTTTTCAAGGACTGCATACATGAGACAAGATGTACACTGGATCGCATTAGCAATAGTGGAGCACATTTTCTAATGGGGATAGCACTAAACAAATGTTAAGTAATTAAACAACTAAATACAAACAATTCTACTCACACTTACTTTTGCTCACACTTTGCTCACTCACGCTCACAATGAAGAAGACAGGTTAAAATTCAGAAGTCTTCCTTCCGGCTGTAACGGCCAAAACCCGGTTCTCCTTGAGCTCTGTTGGGAAATGTTGACATTTTATGTGATCACCCAGTGGTTGGGATTCTCTTTGCAGCCTGTTGAAGATTTTTCTAGCATGCTGTAATAATGTATTGAATTTGAATAGCGAAAAATTAGATTAAATTCATGGATAGGTAAGGATGGACATGTCTGTGATGTAAGTCTATGCTGATGAAAGCATGCCAGTTATATAACACTCAGCCATCTATGATGTTAGGTTTGAGTGCAGGATCTAAGTAGGTGCAGTTGATACCACCAGACAAAATTGTGCCCCTACAGATCTCCAAGGTTGAAACCTGGTGCTGAATTTATCTGCAATATCTGCAATTATTATTTTTTTTTATGTATAAAGAAATCGTTTAACAAAAAAACAAACAATAAAACAAACTAAAAAAAACAAACTGTCCTTGTGGTTTTGGTTTACACTCTGATTTGAAATGAATATCCATCTCCTGCACTTGGGTGTTTTGCATAGTGGTGTAGTTACTTGGATCCATAGGAATTTTAACATTGCAACCAGGAAAGTATAGTATGCATCTTCGCATTATAGTAGAGGGCAAAATACACCAAAACAGTTGCCTATACATGGGTCTTGGCTTATATCCTTTATAGTCGTGAGCAAGCACTACCATGCTCAGGTACTCGATGCTTGTAACTAGTGATGAGCAGGCACTACCATGCTCAGGTGCTCGATGCTTGTAACTAGTGATGAGCGGGCACTACCATGCTCGAGTGCTCGGTACTCGTAGCTAGTGATGAGCGAGCACTATCATGCTTGGGTGCTCGGTACTCATAATTAATGATCAGTGAGCACTACAATGCTCAGGTGCTCAATACCCGTAGCTAGTGATGAACAAGCACTACCATGCTCGGGTGCTCAGTACTGGTAACTAGTGATGAGCGGGCACTACCATGCTCAGGTGCTCGGTACTGGTAACTAGTGATGAGCGGGCACTACCATGCTCAGGTGCTCAGTACTGGTAACTAGTGATGAGCGGTCACTACCATGCTCGAGTGCTCAGTACTGGTAACTAGTGATGAGCGGGCACTACCATGCTCAGGTGCTCAGTACTCGTAACTAGTGATGAGCGGGCACTACCATGCTCGGGTGCTCATGTGTAGCCCCACAAGTGTTGTGTCGGTGCATGACCTTCAGGGACTCCACGTGGATGGAACAGTCTGGTCACAGGTAGGAAACCTTCTTTTAGGATTGTCGTGACGCCACTCTCAGAATTGCGGTCAGTGGAGACCGCCACTGCAGATTAAGGGATGCCTGGGGCTGATGGTGGGTGCAGTCAGTTGTAATAGCCTCCTGAGAGTGAGGCAAGCCCCAGGGCCCTGTGTAGGTGTGTGGAACCACAAGGCGCAGAATAACTCAACACAAGCAGGATGTCTTTCAGGGGTTTTACTCACTGTTGATGGCAGGGTGAGTAACCCGGGCGTAGCTGGGATGAACCAGGCTGGAACCAGGCGTCCTTCAGGCTGACTTATGAGGGTGGCTACTGACTCGCCTTCCTTAGCCCTTCTGTTGTTTGTGGTAACCCCGACTTGCAGTCCCTATGGGGGTCACCCAGGGAAGTTGCTGCTCCCCTCGTTTCGGCCCGTTTGCTTGTAGCCTGGACCAGGTCACTCCGGCTGCTTGCCTCCTGTGAACTATGGGCCCTCACTTTGCTACGTGGCTGCGGACTCTGTGGTGTTGTCTTGGGGGTTTGAAGTGCCCCCTCAAGTAGGTTTGGCAGAAGAAAGCTGGATCTATCTCTGCACTGGGACCTGTTACCCCTTCGGGCCTGGTACCTCCCTGGCAGTCCTCTTACTCTCCACTCCGTTGCTCTCTCTTTAGCCTTGTGTGGATTTCAGACGGCACCACTAGGTGACCGTTCTCCCCCGTCAGTAGTCACTGCGCGTACGTTGTCAGAATTGTGTAGAGCTGCAGGGTCTGCTTCTGCCCTCCCCGCACTCCACCACTCAACTGCCTGGCTCACTGTTCCCTCCTCTCCTGTTCTTGCCTACGTCACCTAGCAACCAGGCTCTCTACCACACCCCTTGAGTGGAGATGGAGGCCTCGCCCCCTCCTGGGATCCCCAGGGGTCCTCTCAAAGGTACATGTGTGAGACCTGATCACTATGCGCCTGTGTAGTCACACCTCGGTCAGCCTTCTGGATTACCTGTTTTGTACTGTCCCCAGCATGGGTGCAGTACTCAGTGGTGCCTGACCAGGTCAGGGGCGCCACATTCCCCCTTAGTTATCACCAGCACGTCCTCGGGCTGCAAGACAACATTTTAAAATGCGTAAAACAGTAAAACATAGTAAAACATTTTAAAACCACCAGGTACCATACATCACCACCCTCCACCCACAAGTCCGTTAACCCACCCTAAACCCTCTCAGGAGGCAGGTCACCGGTTTCTTTTGGTAACCAGGTCTGGGCCATCCGTTTCCCCAGACCTTTCCTCCAATCTGCCTCTCCCGTTGGCCGCGCCTTCAGCCACTTCTGGCAGGATGTAGAGGCGGCTTTCATGGTCTGGTGGTTTCAGGGTATACCTGGCCTGGTGGAGCCGCGCCTTCAGCCTCTTCTGGCAGGATGTAGAGGCGGCCTCCACAGTTGGTGCTGACCAGGTACCCTCTTTGTGGTGGAGAGCCAGGCCCCATAAACAGGCGTGCTCCCTGGTTGCAGGCGAGCCAGGCCCCATAAACAGGCTGGCTCTGGTGGTGGTACCTCTGGGGTAACTATTTACACTGCGAGAGTTTGTGGCTATAGCCAGTTCATAGCCTTAAGGTTCATTTTTCAAAGTGCAAAAAGAGGTTTCTCACATTAGTTCATGTGGGCACATTTCTTGAACATGTAAACGTTGCAAAACTTGTCAAAACTGGTAACTTCTGTACTTTACTTTACTTTACATGAACTTTGCTCCTTCTTCCTTACCAGGGCTTGGGCCTGTAGGGCTGCGGCACCTGTTGCTTTCTCCATCTCTGTCATCATCTGTAGTGGTCTCATCAATGGGTTCTTTGTCTTTTCTTTCCTCTTCTTCTTTGTCTGTTTCTTTTTCTGTATCTTTATCTTGTAGTATTGAGACAGCAGGTTTACTGTAGGGATTTCTGGGGCATGGTGTAACATCTAGTGCGTACCATCCGCGTTCTCCTTGGTGCTTTGTAAATTCTACTGAGTCTCCTATCTGTAGGTTTCTTCCTGGGTGTCCTCTGGGCAAATGGGCTCTAACATCCCTTCTGTTCACAAAGATGCCCTCCTTTACACCAGGTGCTACTATAAAGCCATATCCAGACCTTAGACTGAAGTCTTCTACAACTCCTCGACAAAGTGGGCCTCTGACCTGGGATTTGGCTCTTCTCAAGGACCGCTTTTCCTCTAAGTCTCTGGCCGTGACCTCGTCCTTCTTCTCTGGAGACTGCTGTGCAGGTGGATCCCTTGTCCTGCTGCGGCGCCGTGTCCTACGGGCTGGGTCCTGCCTGGCTGCCACCTCACCGCTTGCAGGCTCCCAGGTGATGTATCTGGACAAATCTTCCTCAGCGGAGGATGTCAGGCCCTCTTCATCCCAGCGGGAGTACGGCAGCATCTCTGGCTCTTGGACGGGTGCTGCATCCACTGCTGATGGCTCTGGGGTCAGCTTCTCAGCTTCCTGGCCTCCCCTCCCCCTTAGTTCTTCTGAGCACTCCTCTTGTGGCAGCGCTAGGGATGGATGTTCATCAGCAGGCCAGGGCGGTGGACTCTTTGGCGTGGATGTTGCAGGAGTCTTCCTGTGGGTATGCGGGGGGAGCAGATACCGGTCCACCATCTCCTTTGGGAAGTGGGCCTCTAGATCAGCCTTCAGCTTCCAGTATTCGGGGTCCTCCCCCAGCAGGGACTTCCCAGCAGGGACTTCCTTGGACTGGGGAGCGGTGTCTGCTCTGGCCTTGCAGGCCGGGGTAAATAGCTGTATAGTCTTGTCTTGGCGGGCTGAGCTGGGCGTCGCCGCAGCGACCTGAGTCAGCGTCGCTGTTGCGGCCGGTTCTTGGCGGGCCGGGCTGGGCGTCGCTGCAGCGATCTGGGCTTGGCGGGCCGCACCTGGCGTGGCTGCGGCCTGGTTCAGCACCTCACTTGCGGCGCGGACGAGCGTCGCTGCTGCGGTGGGGTCTTGGCGGGCCGGGCCTAGCATGGCGGCGGCCTGGGTCAGCGTCACACCTGCGGCGTGGAGGAGGGTCGCGGTGGCAGCCGGATCTTTGCGGGCCGGGCAGGGCATCGCTGCGGCGGCCTGGGCTTGGCGGGCCGCACCTGGCGTGGCTGCGGCCTGGTTCAGCGTCGCCGCGCCGGGCATCTCTCCAGGGGCCGCGGGCGTGGAAGCAGGGGTCGGGGCACTCGCGCTGGCAGTGGCAACACAGGACTCACCCATCGGTAACATCATCGGGGTCTGAGTCGTCGCCGCTCGGTCTGGCACTCGTCGTGCGGTTCCCCTCTCATAGGCCTGAACCGCTGCAGCCATCTCCAGAAGCTCCGTGCGTCCCTCGCTGATCTGCCATACGACCCTGGCCTCCAGTCGGTCGCAAAACTGGGCAAGTTCCCGATACCACCAGGCAGCGGAGCCTGGCTCTGGGTCTCTGCGTTCAGACGCCATCTCCTCTGCGTCTCCTTCTCCTAGTAGCAGGCTTCTGGCTCTCTTTCTTTCCCGACGTCTCTGAACGCTTCCGCTCTCATCACTTGCGAGATCAGAACTCTGCAGGGGATCTCTGGGTAGCCACACCTCTTCGTGGGCGGTAACTTCTCCCAGCGCGGGCTGCTGTTGTTTTTCAGCGCGCTTTTCATGGTGGCAATATGGCGGCGCTTCCAATTTTTCAAGCGGACCGCCCAGGCACATGGTCACCTGTCTGAACAGGTCTAGTCCTTATCCTGTTCGTGACGCCAGATGTGTAGCCCCACAAGTGTTGTGTCGGTGCATGACCTTCAGGGACTCCACTTGGATGGAACAGTCTGGTCACAGGTAGGAAACCTTCTTTTAGGATTGTCGTGACGCCACTCTCAGAATTGCGGTCAGTGGAGACCGCCACTGCAGATTAAGGGAGGCCTGGGGCTGATGGTGGGTGCAGTCAGTTGTAATAGCCTCCTGAGAGTGAGGCAAGCCCCAGGGCCCTGTGTAGGTGTGTGGAACCACAAGGCGCAGAATAACTCAACACAAGCAGGATGTCTTTCAGGGGTTTTACTCACTGTTGATGGCAGGGTGAGTAACCCGGGCGTAGCTGGGATGAACCAGGCTGGAACCAGGCGTCCTTCAGGCTGACTTATGAGGGTGGCTACTGACTCGCCTTCCTTAGCCCTTCTGTTGTTTGTGGTAACCCCGACTTGCAGTCCCTATGGGGGTCACCCAGGGAAGTTGCTGCTCCCCTCGTTTCGGCCCGTTTGCTTGTAGCCTGGACCACGTCACTCCGGCTGCTTGCCTCCTGTGAACTATGGGCCCTCACTTTGCTACGTGGCTGCGGACTCTGTGGTGTTGTCTTGGGGGTTTGAAGTGCCCCCTCAAGTAGGTTTGGCAGAAGAAAGCTGGATCTATCTCTGCACTGGGACCTGTTACCCCTGCGGGCCTGGTACCTCCCTAGCAGTCCTCTTACTCTCCACTCCGTTGCTCTCTCTTTAGCCTTGTGTGGATTTCAGACGGCACCACTAGGTGACCGTTCTCCCCCGTCAGTAGTCACTGCGCGTACGTTGTCAGAATTGTGTAGAGCTGCAGGGTCTGCTTCTGCCCTCCCCGCACTCCACCACTCAACTGCCTGGCTCACTGTTCCCTCCTCTCCTGTTCTTGCCTACGTCACCTAGCAACCAGGCTCTCTACCACACCCCTTGAGTGGAGATGGAGGCCTCGCCCCCTCCTGGGATCCCCAGGGGTCCTCTCAAAGGTACATGTGTGAGACCTGATCACTATGCGCCTGTGTAGTCACACCTCGGTCAGCCTTCTGGATTACCTGTTTTGTACTGTCCCCAGCATGGGTACTTGTAACTAATGATGAGCGAGCACTACTATGCTCAGGTGCTACATATATGTAACCAGCATTTGGATGCTCAGAAAGGCGGGACTCAAGTACCTGAGTATAGTGAAAGTCAATGGAGGGAATTTTTCTGGAGTCTCTACTGGAAAAGTTCCCCTTTGACTTCCATTATACTAAGGTGCTTCAGTCGCACCCATCAGAGCATCTAACTGCTCATTACGAGTACCCAAACATGGTAGTTCTCGCTCATCACTAGTTACGAGTACTGAGCACCTGAGCATGGTAGTGCCCGCTCATCAGTAATTACGAGTACTGAGCACCCGAGCATGGTAGTGCCCGCTCATCAGTAATTACGAGTACTGAGCACCTGAGCATGGTAGTGCCCACTCATCAGTAATTAGGAGTACTGAGCACCCGAGCATGGTAGTGCTTGCTCATCACTAGTTACCAGTACTGAGCACCCGAGCATGGTAGTGCCTGCTCATCACTAGTTACCAGTACTGAGCACCCGAGCATGGTAGTGCCTGCTCATCACTAGTTACCAGTACTGAGCACCCGAGCATGGTAGTGCCTGCTCATCACTAGTTACCAGTACTGAGCACCTGAGCATGGTAGTGCCCGCTCATCACTAGTTACCAGTACTGAGCACCCGAGCATGGTAGTGCCTGCTCATCACTAGTTACCAGTACTGAGCACCCGAGCATGGTAGTGCTTGCTCATCACTAGTTACCAGTACTGAGCACCCGAGCATGGTAGTGCCCGCTCATCACTAGTTACGAGTACTGAGCACCCGAGCATGGTAGTGCCCGCTCATCACTAGTTACCAGTACTGAGCACCTGAGCATGGTAGTGCCTGTTCATCACTAGTTACCAGTACTGAGCACCTGAGCATGGTAGTGCTCGCTCATCACTAGTTACGAGTACTGAGCACCCAAGCATGGTAGTGCCCGCTCATCACTAGTTACGAGTACTGAGCACCTGAGCATGGTAGTGCCCGCTCATCACTAGTTACCAGTACTGAGCACCCGAGCATGGTAGTGCCCGCTCATCACTAGTTACCAGTACTGAGCACCCGAGTATGGTAGTGCCCGCTCATCACTAGTTACCAGTACTGAGCACCCGAGCATGGCAGTGCTCGCTCATCTCTAGTTACGAGTACTGAGCACCCGAGCATGGTAGTGCCCGCTCATCACTAGTTATGAGTACAGAGCACCTGAGCATGGCAGTGCTCGCTCATCACTAGTTACAAGTACTGAGCACCCAAGCATGGTAGTGCCCGCTCATCACTAGTTACCAGTACTGAGCACCTGAGCATGGTAGTGCCCACTCATCACTAGTTACTAGTACTGAGCACCCGAGCATGGTAGTGCCCACTCATCACTAGTTACCAGTACTGAGCACCCGAGCATGGTAGTGCCCACTCATCACTAGTTACCAGTACTGAGCACCCGAGCATGGCAGTGCTCGCTCATCACTAGTTACGAGTACTGAGCACACGAGCATGGTAGTGCCCGCTCATCACTAGTTATGAGTACAGAGCACCTGAGCATGGTAGTGCCCGCTCATCACTAGTTACGAGTACTGAGCACCTGAGCATGGTAGTGCCCACTCATCACTAGTTATGAATACCAAGCACCCAAGCATGGAAGTGCTCACTCATCACTAGTTACCAGTACTGAGCACCCGAGCATGGCAGTGCTCGCTCATCACTAGTTACGAGTACTGAGCACACGAGCATGGTAGTGCCCGCTCATCACTAGTTATGAGTACAGAGCACCTGAGCATGGTAGTGCCCGCTCATCACTAGTTACAAGTACTGAGCACCCAAGCATGGTAGTGCCCGCTCATCACTAGTTACGAGTACTGAGCACCTGAGCATGGTAGTGCCCGCTCATCACTAGTTATGAATACCAAGCACCCAAGCATGGAAGTGCTCACTCATCACTAGTTGCAAGTACCGAGCACTCGAGCATGGTAGTGCCCGCTCATCACTAGTTATGAGTACTGAGCACCCGAGCATGGTAGTGCTCACTTTTCACTAGTTCTTCTTAAATGTGTTGACTGCTTTCACAAAATATTGACTGAAGACTCAGAGAGGTAAACACAACAACAAATTGAGCTTTCCGGTCCGCTCTCGGGGTCCTGCACTACTTTTCACCAGTGCATAGGTGTTTGTAGATTGCCTGCAGCTGTGATCTTATGTAGACCGTTCTGCAGCCAATTAATGAACTCGGCAGCTAGCGTTGTCTACATTGACAGGATCTCTGCACTCTTAATGGGTTATCATGCTGTGGTCAATATAGAAGGACCTAAGCCGTGATGAGAGACAATGGTGGACCCTAGTAGGAGAATTGCTTTCATGGGAACCAGTAACTCTCAAACGCTTCATGAACGGCATCTTATCTAGTCAACCAGAACCCTACTTTCTATTGAAACTTTGAAACAGTTGTCTAGAGATAGTTTATTGATTTAATAATATTCCTAGCTTTGTCGAAAAAAAACATTTGAAGGGTTAGACAATGAAATATAACATTGCAGCCTCCAAGAGCTCGATAGTTTTCTCCTTTTTGGAAGAGGTCTAAGTTGCATGCTTATTTTCCCGTGAAGCATTAATGAGAACTGGTGCCCCCCAGAGTTGGAATCTCACCAATGTATGTGGCATACATGGAGGTGATCAGTTTGGTATTACCCACGCGGGAAGCTTAACAGATTAACAGGTTTGTTATGTAATATATTCTCCCTTGGTCTTCTTGACTTCAGCGTAGATATATCCTCTTTGGGAAATCTTTTCGCGTAGCGGAGGACACAGTAGAGGCTCGGTGTGTAAGTTAATACATCTTGTCAGATTGGCTTGTTTGTCACCACTTGGATCAAGTAAGAGTCAAGAATGTGACAATGTGACGGCTTGGACGGGCTAGAGCACAAGAACCGGTTCCATTAGTTGCTTGCTCAGCATGTTGTGTTCAACAATGGAGATTTGGGAATTTGAGAGGATCTTAAAATACTCATGCTGTTCCTTGATAATTCTCTCTGATAGACGGTACGCTGGAATCGGACATGTTTTTTTTTCCTAAAATAAGCACTGGATCATAAACCGTCAACATATCTGGTGTGAGGTGAGGAGTGCAAGATAATTGTCATGGACCTCATTGGCCCCCGCAATACTGATGTTATTACAAAGTATAGGATTTCCAGAATATTCCAAGTAGTGGAAGCAAAGGAGCATTACTGGCCCGTCACAATCCTCATCTGTAAATTCCAGTGTAATATCTGACATCTCTACATTCTCAGATACATTTTTCGAATATTCTAGTAACTAAAAACTTGAGGAAATAGAAGCTGTGGTGATTGAGTCCCAGAGTGCTGATATTAGGGGGGCCGCGCTAAGCGTGGCCAGGCTTACCTTCTCCCAAAATTCAGGATATTGATACATCCACCTTTTGGTTCAAGTAAATCAAAATGTTTAGATTTATGATTGGGATCTAAAGATAGGGGAAGACTGGCCTCTGAGATTATGCCCAGTATGATGCATCGACCACCTAGCTCAGACCGATCATGATGTTATCAATCAGCTTAGAATTAATGGATTTCCTTGGATCTGGTCTTCTGAATCACTTTCTTTCAGAGATTTTTTTGGCCAACCTCTACTCACCAACCAGCTAAACTTGGACATTAATTGATTGGCGCCTCAGGTCTTCTGAATCACTTTCCTTCAGAGATTTTTTTGGCCAACCTCTACTTACCAACCACCTAAACTTGGACATTCATTGATTGGCGCCTCAGATCTTCTGAATCACTTTCCTTCAGAGATTTTTTTGGCCAACCTCTACTCACCAACCACCTAAACTTGGACATTCATTGATTGGCGCCTCAGATCTTCTGAATCACTTTCCTTCAGAGATTTTTTTGGCCAACCTCTACTCACCAACCACCTAAACTTGGACATTCATTGATTGGCGCCTCAGATCTTCTGAATCACTTTCCTTCAGAGATTTTTTTGGCTAACTTCTAACTAACCAACCATCTAAACTTGGACATTCATTGATTGGTGCCTCAGGTCTTCTGAATCACTTTCTTTCAGAGATTTTTTTTGGCCAACCTCTACTCATCAACTGCCTAAACTTGGAAATTCATTGGACATCAAATCTGGTCACATCTTTATATGTGGCTCTGTCGCCTTCCATCTGTCTTCACTGTATCTGGTTCTGGCGATGGATGCTTTATCTTCAGGATCTGAGGTTGCTTCTTTTTGGGAAGTGAATATCATACCATTCACTATCTCACCGATCAGTGGTTGTCATTGCAGTCAATGTCCTTCTCCTCAGATCTTTGCTTTCTTTTCTAGACGGATTGTCAGTTACACTACTTCTCCAGCAACCAAAGCTGGTCTTCTTATACTTATGAATTCTTATTTGTCAGAACTATGTGGCCGACTCGTCTGAATGTATGTGAGTGTATTGCACCTATTTCTGCCCCCAAATGGAACTCGCCCCCCAGGTGGCAGGCTTCAGTGACCAGGGAAGTCCCATTCTATGTGATGACCACCCCCCTATCTACCCTGAGCCAACCCCCCCCCTGTAAGAAGGCTCTAACCTGTATGTAGAGTGTGAATGTGGAACACCAGTGATTAACCCCCCTTACCTGAGATGGATACCGCACCTTAACTGAGGTGTAGTACCCTGTGGCGACCAGTGCCTCAGGGGCGCCACAGAACCCCACCCACAAATTACTGTATGGAGAACCCCACCTGGCACTGACTGTATGGGGAACCCCACCAGACTCTTACTCTATGGGAACCCCAGCCGGCACTGACGGTATGGGGAACCCCACCCGACACTTACTCTATAGGGAACCTCATCCGGCACTTTCTGCATGGGGATCCCCACCTTGGTCTGATAGTATGGGGAACCCACACCCAGCACTGACTTACGGGGAACCCCCTTTACCAGCATTGACCCAATACTCTTCCAGGGAAAGTACATTCCCATCATTGCTTCTATGTTATAACCCCATGATCTTTTCCATCGTTATACATTTTTTTCTTTTTTTTTTTTCTTTTTTTCACGTTATTCCCTTACACCCATATTTTTTTCAGCACTCTATATACATTTTTACAACCCTTCTCTATCCCTATTCTTCCCTTTATCATCTTTTTCACGTATACTCTTCTACAGCTCAAACCACTGTTTTCAGTAACCCATCCTTTTTTTTATCCCATTCATCGCGGGTTCTATCGCCACCGGTAATATTTTTTCCAATGTCCCTATTGATATTTTTTTCCTCTTTCCTCCTCCTTGTTACCATTAAGCCTATCTCCACACTCTTAATATGAATCTCTGCAATTTTTTTCCTGGCAATAAAAATATTCCTCTGACATCGATTTATATTAATTCCTCCACTTACAATTATTTCACTGCCTTTCGCACATTGAGCACCGGCGTAACCAATCCATGAGCCTTTTAAATGTGTTGTCCACTACTTTTTCATTGATGGACTATCCTAAGGAGAAGTCATCAATGTCTGATCGGCCAGGGTCTGATACCATGCACCCCCACTGTTCAGTTATTGGTGCCGGTGGTGGCAGCAGGCAGCTGGACATACTCAGTTCCGGAGTTGCCCTGTCTTGTGATGGTGGCCACAGCCGGGTACTGCACATACACTTCTAATTTAAATCAAGAAGTGGCGAATGTGCAGTTCCCAGCCGTGGCAATTATCAGAAGATGGAGCAGCTCCAGAACTGAGCATTTCTGACCACCTGCTGCAAAAACATCTGGTTGACGAGGGTCGTGGGTGTCGGACCCTGGCCGATGAGACATGGATGACCTATCCTAAGGACAGACCATCAATGTAAAAGTAGTGGGCAACTCCTTTAAATAAAAAGAACCACAATTACAGGTTCAAATCATTTTATCCTTCTTTCGCCGTACTTAATCCTGTTTCTGTTTTACCTTCACCATGTCCTGTTACGTGTTGGATAGCAATTTTCTACTATGCATTTTTATTGTGTATCACTCACTTGTGTATGTTAATGTGATGTCATGCTTCTGAGTTGATCCAGTTCCATTGTTGTCCTGGTTCTGAACAATTTGTTTCTGCGTCTACGCATTTTGTAGTCATTGCCTTTCTGCCAACTAGTGTTTCCTATTGTTTAAGTTTGTCTGCCCTATCACTTTGCGGGTGAAACTGTTTAAAGCTTTCCCGGGCTTCCATTTCCCGCTGGTGATATTTCTAAAGTGGACCCTACTTGGAGCTACAGCCTGTTTGTTATGTGTTTCTCCTGCCAGATTATACCTTTTGGTTTACCTTATTTTGCACCGCACCTGCCCCAGATTCTTTAGAAGGTACATGGAACCCTCTATAGCAAAAGGATGCAAAAGGTCCGAATGGTTATTTTAGTCATCTAGTTAATGTTGTATCAATGTGCGCGGGGGCTTTTAGAGACTGCACCACTGGGACCGCCAGGCTGTACAACAACCGGGCGGGTCACGTGTAGTAGTTTTCAGTAAAACCTTATTTGACATTATTGACCATTTGTGCACTTTAGTGCCCATAACATGCGATTTGTCCTGCTGAAGGATTTCGAAACGCCTTGACAAATAGCAACACTCTCCAGGATCAATGTCTCCAACTTCATTCCATATCGGCAGCTCGGGTTAATCCCTGATTTTCCTGCTTCATCTCTTCGTATACACCATGGGGCTGCTGCAGCCATTTTACACAGTGGTTGTGTTGGACACAACCTCATAAAGCGATATCCCTTCTTCAATTCCATCTTTTCTTCTGGATAAGAACCTTTTGCTCTTTTATTGTCTTTCCAGACTTTCTTTACCCTCATTGATTTATATTAAAAGTTTTGGGGGGAGTTGTCCATACATTTATGGACTTTCTTCTCTTTTACTCCTGTCGTGCGGGGTTCAGCATTGCACTCGATGGGTGTCATGGCGGCATCAGATCCGGTTCACACTGCAGAGTTCAACAGGCAGCCTGGGATTCCTTAGTTGCACAGCCTGTCATGGGCATCAGGTGGATCTGGCTGTGCTTCTCTCCAGTACAGGAGGAGTTAATTCCTGCTGGCTTGTGATCATCCGCAGGGAGCTCAGGCTGCTGATTACCATCCTCAGCCGCCTACACCCTTCATAAGGTTCTGGATTCTGGGGTGAGTGCCGGATATAGCTTCTGCTTCCTCGGTTCCTGTGGTTATCCTGTTCTATGGTTATCTACAAGTTGCGGTTCTGTGTGTTGTGTGAGTTCTCCAGTTGTGCATTTATTTCCTTTCCCTTTAACGTTACTCCCCCGTTCACATACTGGTCCTCCTTTGTGTTTGAGTGCAGTGTGCACGAGTTTTCATTTAGCCTTGTTTGTGCCTATTTGTGGGGTTTTGGTTACTGGGTTTCCGGCTCACTCCCAGGGTGGGGAGGAGTAGTATCAGGTCTTGGACAGGAAACAGGGCCTTGCTGGGGGCTCGAACCTGGCTACCATTCAACCTACCTTTGAGATAAGGGACAATGCAGGGGCACCAGTGTTAGGGTCAGCCAAAGAGCCCCTGTTCCATCTGTACATATACCCCATGACAACTCCTATGTCCTCTTCCAGTTAGGAAGAATCACACCATTGTTCTCTTGACCATTATCCTACCAAGGTGGCTCTAGATCAGTATCCTTGCTCTGTGGTGTCAATTATGGTTTCTTGGTTTCTTCTGAAAAACTTGCTTGCACCATACCACCAGTTTGAGAAAATGTGACTCTAATAGATGTGCTCCTTACCACCTGTATAAGCCCTTGTTTCTATGACGGAGCCTTGTCTTTTATTGTTAACATAGTGCCACGCGATGTTCGGTTCTGCACACACCTGCTGTCACAGTGGCATCAGACTCTGTTCACACTACAGAGTCTGCCGAAGCAACCTGAGGCTTCTGGATTGTTCAGCCAGAGCCGGGCATCGGCTGCTTCAGGTTCACTAATCTTCAGCTCTGCAGGAGTTAATTCCTGCACACTGGTGAGCGGGACCTAAATTCTCAGGTGTCTCCTCCCTAATTGAAGCAGAGCTTCCTTCCTGTATGTGCTGATTATAGCTTCAGCTTTTGCTCCAGCGATCCCAGTTTTGGTGATTTTCCTGAGTATGGTGACCCGTGCTGTGCTTCTGAGTGGTGTGAGCATCTTCCTGTTGTGTGTTACTTCCTCCTCTTTTGCGTTGCCCTCCAGTACACATATTGTCTCTCCTGTGTGTTTTGAGTGGTGTGTGTATGAGTTTTCATTCTTACGTGTCCGTGTCGTTTCACTGGGGTTTTGTTTTTGTGTTTCCAGGCCTGCCCTGAGGGTGTGGAAGAGGGGGACTAAGATCAGGAGTCAGGGTCACGCTGGGGTCTCAGACCTGGTTACCATCAAACCTACCTCCTAGACAAGAGACAGAGCATGGTCGCAAGTCTAAAGTCCAGCCTAGTGGCCCCTGTCCTGTCTTTACATACCCGTGATACATGGGTGGCACTATTTCACTTTTTTGCTGCCTTTGGGAAATGTGAGACAACATAGATTAACTCTCAATGAGATGCCTATAGAAAAACTCAACAGGAGAACAAGAAAACATTGCATAAAAGTTTTTGACGGCCAATTTTCAACATCTCGAAACAAGGTTTTCCTGTTTGAACCAGAAAATGAATCGGTTGAGGTCAAATTCATTGGCTCCACGCAGTAAATGTATCTGTGACCGGAACCGCAGGACTTTCAAGCGTGAGAGAAACGTTGCAATAACATTTTCTACATTTTCTATACGGTCTAATCAGAGTGACGGATCTGAGGGCAGGAACAGAACATTTTAACACATCGGGTCATTTATGTTTGCAGGATCTGAAATGGAAACTGTGAAAAGCGGGAGAGAAAGTTTTGTTTTGACTGCGTCAATCATCCGGTCCGGGGCCATTTTTTCTTCCCTGGGCACAATCTGTGTTACTTTTCACTGATCCCTCGGGTAACTAGGAACCCTGCCCTGTCTCATAAAGACCGATAGGTCACATGAACCCCTCTTCCCCCTCTTTTCCAGGGGCAGAGCTATACAGAAGAAGCCCTGCTGCTGCCAGCCATAAAAAATAATTACCGGTAGCATTGAGGACACTTAGCATTTTACGAATTTTGCTCGAGGAGCTGATTTCGAGAACTTCAATATTGGAGAAGTTGTTTCCAAATCTAGTTGTAGACAGTAGGTGGCGCTCTTGGCTTGTTGCTTTCAGATTATATTTACAAAAGAAAAAAAGAATGTCAGAGTATAAGACTTTAACTCCTTAAAGGAGAAGACGACACAGATGTGTTCCTGACGTCCCGGCAATGACCGGTGCTCCGATCCACTGACTGCCACTGCCATCGAAATCTACTGGAAATACCAAGATTGGAAAATTACCAATGATATTCTGTTGTGGTGCTGAAGTGATCGTCAATATATCCATTCATACGCTGGGGTTATAAGAGGTATTCAACACCTCCGGGTGCTCAAGATATTTAGGCAAAGCTATTACAAATCTATATATGTATAATAGTCTTGTATAGTAATGAGCGAGCACTACAATGCTCGGGTGCTCAGTACTGATAACTAGTGATGAGCGGGCACTACCATGCTCAGGTGATCAGTACTCGTAACTAGTGATGAGTGGGCACTACCATGCTCGGGTGCTCAGTACTCGTAACTAGTGATGAGTGGGCACTACCATGCTCGGGTGCTCAGTACTGGTAACTAGTGATGAGTGGGCACTACCATGCTCCGGTGCTCAGTATTCGTAACTAGTGATGAGCGGGCACTACCATGCTCGGGTACTCAGTACTGGTAATTAGTGATGAGCGGGCACTACCATGCTCGGGTGCTCAGTACTCGTAACTAGTGATGAGTGGGCACTACCATGCTCGGGTGCTCAGTACTGGTAACTAGTGATGAGTGGGCACTACCATGCTCCGGTGCTCAGTATTCGTAACTAGTGATGAGCGGGCACTACCATGCTCGGGTGCTCAGTACTGGTAACTAGTGATGAGCGGGCACTACCATGCTCAGGTGCTCAGTACTGGTAATTAGTGATGAGCGGGCACTACCATGCTCGGGTGCTCAGTACTGGTAACTAGTGATGAGCGGGCACTACCATGCTCGGGTGCTCAGTACTCGTAACTAGTGATGAGTGGGCACTACCATGCTCCGGTGCTCAGTATTCGTAACTAGTGATGAGCGGGCACTACCATGCTCCGGTGCTCAGTACTGGTAACTAGTGATGAGCGGGCACTACCATGCTCCGGTGCTCAGTACTGGTAACTAGTGATGAGCGGGCACTACCATGCTCGGGTGCTCAGTACTGGTAACTAGTGATGAGCGGGCACTACCATGCTCAGGTGCTCAGTACTGGTAACTAGTGATGAGCGGGCACTACCATGCTCGGGTGCTCAGTACTCGTAACTAGTGATGAGCGGGCACTACCATGCTCAGGTACTCAGTACTCGTAACTAGTGATGAGCGGGCACTACCATGCTCAGGTGCAAAGTACTGGTAACTAGTGATGAGCGGGCACTACCATGCTCGGGTGCTCAGTACTGGTAACTAGTGATGAGCGGGCACTACCATGCTCAGGTGCTCAGTACTGGTAACTAGTGATGAGCGGGCACTACCATGCTCGGGTGCTCAGTACTGGTAACTAGTGATGAGCGGGCACTACCATGCTCGGGTGCTCAGTACTGGTAACTAGTGATGAGCGGGCACTACCATGCTCGGGTGCTCAGTACTGGTAACTAGTGATGAGCGGGCACTACTATGCTCGGGTGCAAAGTACTGGTAACTAGTGATGAGCGGGCACTACCATGCTCAGATGCTCTGTACTCGTAACTAGTAATGAGTGGGCACTACCATGCTCAGGTACTCAGTACTCTTAATGAGCAGTTGCACGCTCAGATGGGCGAAACTCATAACCAAGTATAATGCAAATCAAGGGAGAACGCAAGTATTTTTAAAGACATGAACTTCCATTATACGCATGTATTCAAGTTGTGCCCATCCAAGTGTCTAACTTGTCTTTACATGTACTGGACATCCAATCATAGTAGTGCTCGCTCATCACTAGTTACCAGTACTGAGCACTCGAGCATGGTAGTGCCCGCTCATCACTAGGTACCAGTACTGAGCCCCCCGACCATGGTAGTGCTCGCTCATCACTAGTTACAAGTACACAGCACCCGAGCATGGAAGTGCTCACTCATCACTAGTTACGAGTACTGAGCCCCCCGACCATGGTAGTGCTCGGTCATCACTTACAAGTACCGAGCCCCCGAGCATGGTAGTGCCCGCTCATCACTAGTTACGAGTACTGAGCACCCGAGCATGGTAGTGCCCGCTCATCACTAGTTACCAGTACTGAGCACCTGAGCATGGTAGTGCCCGCTCATCACTAGTTACCAGTACTGAGCACCTGAGCATGGTAGTGCCCGCTCATCACTAGTTACCAGTACTGAGCACCTGAGCATGGTAGTGCTCGCTCATCACTAGTTACCAGTACTGAGCACCCGAGCATGGTAGTGCCCGCTCATCACTAGTTACCAGTACTGAGCATCTGAGCATGGTAGTGCTCACTCATCACTAGTTACGAGTACTGAGCACCCGAGCATGGTAGTGCCCGCTCATCACTAGTTACCAGTACTGAGCACCCGAGCATGGTAGTGCCCACTCATCACTAGGTACCAGTACTGAGCACCCGAGCATGGTAGTGCCCACTCATCACTAGTTACCAGTACTGAGCACCCGAGCATGGTAGTGCCCGCTCATCACTAGTTACCAGTACTGAGCACCTGAGCATGGTAGTGCCCGCTCATCACTAGTTACCAGTACTGAGCATCTGAGCATGGTAGTGCCCACTCATCACTAGTTACGAGTACTGAGCACCCGAGCATGGTAGTGCCTGCTCATCACTAGTTACCAGTACCGAGTACCCGACCTTGGTAGTGTTCGCTCATCACTAGTTACCAGTACTGAGCACCCGAGCATGGTAGTGCCCACTCATCACTAGGTACCAGTACTGAGCACCCGAGCATGGTAGTGCCCGCTCATCACTAGTTACCAGTACTGAGCACCTGAGCATGGTAGTGCCCGCTCATCACTAGTTACCAGTACTGAGCACCCGAGCATGGTAGTGCCCGCTCATCACTAGTTACCAGTACTGAGCACCCGAGCATGGTAGTGCCCGCTCATCACTAGTTACCAGTACTGAGCACCTGAGCATGGTAGTGCTCGCTCATCACTAGTTACCAGTACTGAGCACCCGAGCATGGTAGTGCCCGCTCATCACTAGTTACCAGTACTGAGCACCCGAGCATGGTAGTGCCCGCTCATCACTAGTTACCAGTACTGAGCACCTGAGCATGGTAGTGCCCGCTCATCACTAGTTACCAGTACTGAGCATCTGAGCATGGTAGTGCCCACTCATCACTAGTTACGAGTACTGAGCACCCGAGCATGGTAGTGCCCACTCATCACTAGGTACCAGTACTGAGCACCCGAGCATGGTAGTGCCCACTCATCACTAGTTACCAGTACTGAGCACCCGAGCATGGTAGTGCCCGCTCATCACTAGTTACCAGTACTGAGCACCTGAGCATGGTAGTGCCCGCTCATCACTAGTTACCAGTACTGAGCATCTGAGCATGGTAGTGCCCACTCATCACTAGTTATGAGTACTGAGCACCCGAGCATGGTAGTGCCCGCTCATCACTAGTTACCAGTACTGAGCATTCGAGCATGGTAGTGCCCGCTCATCACCAGTTATGAGTACAGAGCACCTGAGCATGGTAGTGCCCGCTCATCACTAGTTATGAGTACCTAGCACCTGAGCATGGTAGTGCCCACTCATCACTAGTTATGAGTACCTAGCACCTGAGTATGGTAGTGCTCGTGTAGCACCCCAGAGGGCAGGGGGAAAATACTCATCAATGGGCCGTTGAGGGTAAAGTGATGTCACGGGTGGCCCTGCCCGGTATCTTGACCTCGAGGTGTACACGGAGGGGGATGGGTGGATAAGGGTGAGTTTGGGTGGAGTTTGTTGTCGTGACGCCACCTGCAGTATGCGGCCAGGGATTAGCCACCACTGATGTCGCTGTCCTCCGAGGCGGATGGTAGCAGCAGCAAAGATGGTTTCGCTCCCCACAGGCGGAGCGGGGTCCCGGGGAAATGAGGGCAGTGGAGATGGCTGGTGGCGCCGAAGCGCTGGGCGACAGCACTGGCAATGACAAGGACTGTGGTTCAAAGTTTTTTTTACTCACAGTTCGTAAGATACCCCGGAAGTGCCGCTCTCCGCCGCAATGGACTCCAGCTGGTTTTGGGTAAATCAGAAGCAATTACCGGTGTCTGTGGAGTGTGAGACCTTCCTCCTCTGTGCTTATTTGTTGATCCTCGTGGCTTGAAGCAACTTGGGGACCCCGGTGTTCTTGTAAAGTGTCCTGTCCCGTATGCAGGGGATGCGGGTCCTTGCCGTGGGGCCCGACTTTGATCTGGACCTTGGACCCTATGTGTCACTGTGCTCCAGGAAAATGGGTGGTGAGCGATGGGACTTAGAATCCCCATCCTCTGCAGATTCTGGTAGTCCAACGTGGAGTTTGTCCTACCCCAGGGCTCTGCACTCTGACTGCGCTGGCACTGTGGGAACGGTTAGGCTCGATCTCAGCTACCATGTTGTCCTCTGTCTCACTAGCTCCACCGGTTGCCTCTCGCCCTTTTCCAGTCTGCCTGGTTCTAGCACGAGAAGCTCTCAAGCACTCACTCCTGCGACTGTGTTGTGCAGAGTCTCAGACTTTTCTGAAGTGAAACTGTTTGTGTGTTCCTTACTCCCTCCGTGTAGCCCCCACCTTTCTGATTACTCACTAGTGGTTGTCCCAGCAATCATGAATTTCCCAGGCTGGCTGGCTTCCTGAATTGTGTAACTAGCTGACTCACAGGCTGGATGTTGTGTAAGTGAAAAACACCAGTGATTAACCTCCTCTTACCCGGAATAAGCATTGCATCTTAAATGAGATGCAATACCCTGTGGCGACTGAAGCCTCAGGGGCACCACACTCGCTCATTACTAGCTATGATTACTGAGCACCCGAGTATGGTAGTTGGTAGTGCCCATTTATCACACGTTTTGAACCCTAATAAGACTATATAACAAATGACTTGGTCTATATGGCGCTATTGCATCCAGAATAATATTTTCCAAATCTTGATGAGCTATTGAATAATAAAGTTGAGGTAATTAGCAGGTCACAGTACAGTCACTTGCTAATAACCTTTTCGCACCATCATATTATATCAGACTTGCTGGTTTCTTTGAGACCTGTAAAGAAAATCCAGAAAAATGGTCAATTCCTGGTATACAGGAGCAGACACATAGAAGCCACTGTGGACGGACATTACATAGACCCTTTGCAGTCCAATAGCTCCTCATAATACACCCACAGTTGAATCCAGAAGTTTCCCTCCACTCTCTATAAAGACACATCTGCAGGTTTTTCCCTCCGCTCTCTATAGAGACACATCTGCAGGATTTTCCCTCCGCTCTCTATAAAGACACATCTGCAGGTTTTTCCCTCTGCTCTCTATAAAGACACATCTGCAGGTTTTTCCCTCTGCTCTCTATAAAGACACATCTGCAGATTTTTCTCTTCTGCTCTCTATATAGATACATCTGCAGGTTTTTCCCTCTTTCTATAAAGACACATCTGCAGGTTTTTCCCTCCGCTCTCTATAAAGACACATCTGCAGGGATTTCCCTACGTTCTCTATACAGACACATCTGCAGGTTTTCCCCCTCCGCTCTCTATAAAGACACATCTGCAGGTTTTTCCCTCTGCTCTCTATAAAGACACATCTGCAGCTTTTTCTCACTATCTGACATGAAATCAGAATAAAACTTTCCTGTTTGAGGTCAAATAAGAACCAAAATGATTTCTATTTGCCAAATGGCAGAATAATGAGAGAGATAGAGAGAATGTTTTCAGGCATTTTTATTACTTTCTGCAAAGTCAAAAGTTTCTATACATAAGAGTACTGTGCCTTTACACAATATGGGACAGCCCATATGATGATGTCATGTCTTTGGAAGCTTCTGATAGGTTCATTGGCAACATCTGAGTTAATTAGAGACACACCTGTGGATGTATTTTAATGAACACCTGAAACACACGGCTTATTTGTGTAGCATCATGGGAAAGTCAAAAGAAATCAGCCAAGATCTCAGGAAGAGAATGGTGGACTTGCACAAGTCTGGTTCATCCTTCGAAGCAATTTCCAGATTTCCAAAAACCTACAGATATATCTTTATAGAGAGCGGAGGGAAAAACCTGCAGATGTGTATTTATAGAGAGCGGAGGGAAAAACCTGCAGATGCGTCTTTTTGATAGAGTATGTGTGAAGCCCCACCAGTGTTGTATCGGTGCATACCTTCAGGGACTCCACGTAGCTGGTGCTGGTCACAGGTAGGAAATCTTCGGTTTTGATCGTGACGCCACTCTCAGTATTGCGGTCAGTGGGGACCGCCACTGCAGGTTAGGGGACGCCTGGGGCTGATGGTGTGTGCAGTTAGTTGGAATAGCCTCCTGAGAGTGAGGCAAGCCCCAGGGCCCGGTGTAGGTTTGTAGTACCACAAGGCGCAGAATAACTCCACACAGGCAGAATTGTCTTTCAAGGGCTTTACTCACATTTGATGGCAGGGTGAGTAGCCCGGGCGTAGCTGAGATGAACCAGGTGGGAACCAGGTATCCTTCAGGCTGACTTTATGAGGGTGACTACTGACTCGCCTTCCTTAGCCCTTGGTGGTTTGGGGTGACCCCGACTTTGAGTCCCTATGGGGGTCACCCAGGGAAGATGCTGCAGCCTCTCTCCCCCTTTTGTTTGCCGTTTGCTTGTTCCCCGGACCAGGCCACTCCAGCTGCTTGCCTCCTGTGACCTATGGGCCCTCACTGCGGTTACGTGGCTGCGGCTTTTGTGGTGTTGTGGTGTGGGCTTTAAGAGCCCCACACCGGCAGGTTTAGCAGAAGAAAGCTGGATCTATCTTCGCTTCGGGATCTGCCGCCCGGTTGGGCCTGGTGCTCTCTAGCAGTCTCCTTACTTCCCACTCCGTGCTTTCTCTCTAGCTGAAGCTGGCTTTCAGGTAGCACTCCTAGTTGACCGTTCTCCCCCGTCAGTAGCCACTGCGCGGGCGCTGTTAGACAGCATCAACCCCACAGGTCTGCTCCTCACCGAGCCCTCTGGAGTTCTCCTCTAACTGACTCACTGCTCCTCCTCTCCTGTTCTTGCCTACGCCACCTAGCAACCAGACTCTCCACCACACCCCTTGAGAGGAGATGGAGGCTTTCGACCCCCTGCCACTATTCCAGTGGAGGTATAGGCTTTGCCCCCTCCTGGGACCCCCAGGGGTCCTCTCATGGGTACATGTGTGAGACCTGATCACTATGCGCCTGTGTTCCACACCCCGGTCAGCCTTCTGGATTACCTGTATTGTACTGTCCCCAGCATGGGTGCAGTACTCAGTGGTGCCTGACCAGGTCAGGGGCGCCACATATGTAAACTTGTGATTTCAACTGTATTTATGTGTCTGTGACAGAAGCTGCTTTTGGAGGGGGATGTGGCCCCCTTACCTCTTGGGCCCTTGTATGGCTGCACATGTTGCACCAATGGCATGTCCATCTATGCAGTCCAATTTATCCAATGTAGTATGGTGTAAAAAGGTTGAGTAGGTTATAACAAAATCCCTACTAGGGAATGTAGGGTGAGAATAGTGACTCACAACATTTACTATCCCCACTTGTTATCCAGGATGCAAATTTGCCAATAAGAGCATTGTTCGATAATAAGAACGTGAGGCTCAAAGTTCCTTGTTTGAATGGAGCAGTTATGAGCATGTGCAAACACCAGTCCTGTGGGCAGTGAATGGATCAGTGGTTGCATGTGCTCAGTACCGTGCCATTGACACAAGGGACTTTTTGTGATCGATGAGGTCCCTGCATTTATAAATTGAACATCTATATTGTGCTTAGGCTTGATACTATCAAAACAACGACAGAGAAGACCATGTGGACCTATCAAGACGAAGAAGACCCTAGCGAACCTATTTGAGCGGACAAGGCCCTGGTGGACCTATCTAGGTGGAGAAGACCCTGGTAGACAAATCTAGTTGAAGAAGACCATGGTGGACCTATCTAGGCAGAGAAGAGCCTAGTGGACTTATTTGGGTGGAGAAGACCCTGGTGGACCTATCTAGGTGGAGAAGACCCTGGTGGACTTATCTAGACGAGAAGAACCTGGTAGACCTATTTGGGCAGAGAAAACTCTGGTGGACCTATTTGGGCGGAGAATACCCTGGTAGACCTATGTAGGTGGAGAAGACCTTGGTGGACCTATCAAGATGGAGATGACCCTGGTGGACCTATTTGGGCAGAAAAGACCCTGGTGGACCAATTTGGCCGGAGAGGACCCTGGTGGACATATTTGGGCAGAGAACACCCTGGTGGACCTATTTGGCCGGAGAAGACCCTGGTGAATTTATCTAGGCAGAGAAGACCCTGGAGAACGTATCTATGTGGAGAAGACCCTCATAGACCTATCTATGTGGAAAAGACCCCGATGAACATATTTTGGAGGAGAAGACCCTGGTGGACCTAACTAAGCAGAGAAGACCCTGGCGAACCTATCTAGTCTGCACAAGATCGATCTTCTTACAGGGCATTCATCCATCATGTCACCATTTCAAGAGAAGTTCCAAGGAAGAGGTCAGAATGAGAATGCTTCAGTGCTCATGCACTTACGGTTTACTGAAGGTCTTCTCAAACCTACATGTGTGGGGAGATCCCACTAAACTTCAGTGTTACTTGTGCCCCTTATCAGCTCTGGAAGACCTAAGTCCTATTAGCAACATCACAGAAAAATGCTGTAACACTTGTGCTATATTATTTACGTATGTTAGTTTTTGCACCTGGGTTTGGGCCCCCAGATCTCTCCAGTAGCTTTAGCGTTAAATGTCATATATCTACGTTCCCCTGGTTTTCACATACTATCCACAAAACAGTAGAAAATAAAGCGGACCCTCATTTAGCTAAAGGGAACCTTCAAGCTACAGGTAACAGGAAGGTCAGCCGGTCTCCAGGGGGAGAGAACTGCAAATTATTCAGAAATGTTCCACCACACGCTGAATTTCTGCTGGAACGGTTGACAAGTCCCAGTCTCATTTGCTCCCGTGTCTCTAAATCTGGATCTTTCTAGAACCCGGTGACTTTTTCACATTGAGGAGGACAAAATCTATCAAGTTGAGGAATTTGCACAAAGAAATCTATCATTGGTATTATGTTGCCATTACAAGTATGCACAGTAGTTCTTACAGCCGCCAGATAGATGTGCAACGTGAAGGCTACGACCGCGGCCAAAAACCTGAAATGTAACATCGGGCCTCCGGATAATGGACGACCTGTGATCATGTAGTGAATGACATTGACGACAATGTTATCGTCTTCTGAAAGCGGCAAATGTAACGTCTGAGGGACAGTGCGTCCCGATACAATATTATACCCTTTATCTGCTTATGGCGTGTTCTGTGGGACTTGACACATTAATAAAGGGTCCCCAGTCTTCTTGCTGGCAAAATGCCCCTAAGCAACTGGTAACCGGCTTCGTGACCTTTCCATTTTGTACGTTTTGGATGGTCATATGCTAAAAGTTCAGATAACTTTGCTGAATTTACCTACCTTGTTAATCTAAAGGTCAGGTAGTAGCTGGATTACAGTCATTTCTAGCATAAAAAAAATCCAATTTTGCAATCATTTTTGGCCTTCATGTGGCATCTTAAAAAGCCATGGAACCCCTGGGGTGGAGGGGCGACATGACCAAGGGGGAGGTGAGCGAGTGATGGGGTTAATAGGGACAGTATTTGGAGGGATGCCAAATATGGCATTAGTGGGTGGTTTAGCTGGGGAGGAAGAGGAGGAGTAGGGAAAGGGTTAGTCTGGGAACTTTAAGGGGTTACCTCCTCTCTTCTTCCGGACGCTGAACAATCCACACGTGGCATCCAGATGGCGGACCTCCAAGAAATGGAACGGTTGATCTGGGCAGCGGTAGCAGTGCACGGGCCCCTGGCAGTGCAGTCATACATCAGGGCTACCGGGGTTAACCCGTCGGCGCTTGCCCCTCGCTCCCCCAGCAGCGGCGGGCGGCAGTCACGCCCCCCCCCCGTGGGCGCGGGGAGGGGGTAAGGAAGAGTCGTCAGAGCCCCTCCAGGGACCCTCCGCGATGGCCCGGTCAGCAGCGAAGTCTGGCTGTTGTGCCGGCCGGCGGGAGGAATCTGCGCTCCAGCCGCGGCGGTCGGGAGGTGGGAGTGGCCAGCACGGGGCCTACTTCCGGTCCCGGCCTCCGGGCTGGATTTCCTGAGATGGCAGCGGCTCCTGGTCGTGAGCGCGCTCGGCGGCAGAGAGAGGCCAGCAGATCGCCCTGCAGTCGGCGGGGGGTACCGTGGGGCTGCAGGCGGCGGTAGGTCCAGCGCCAGGGGGAGGTCTTTGGTGCCTGACCCTGGTGCGGCGGGAAGTGGGATTGACGGCGGGAGCCCTGCGGTGACTGCCCGGTCACTCAGGTCAGCTGTGCAGCCCCCGGTAGTGGCAGTCTCCCGTGGGAGCGGGATGACCCACGGCAGGAGGCCCATGGTGGCCCTGGAGGGCTGGAGGCGGCGACGGCTGGGACTCAGAGCCGGGCGTCTGTACGTCCGCGTCCGGAGCCCCCTGGCAATCGGCAAGTGGGCGGGCGTGGGCGGAAGAGGTCGAGACCCGGGGTGCCGGCACGGGGGACAGGACGGACTCCTGGGCTGTAACCTCGGGACAAGAGACGGAGCGGGGATGGCTCTGCCCACGCAGTGGCCCGGTCCTGCAGCCGTGATGGGGGAGGTGCTGCGGGGGCGCCTCCCGGATGTCGTATGGAAGAGGAGGACAGCGGCGAGGATAAAGAAGAGGATGTCGGTCTGTCAGATGATTCGGGCGGACAGCGGATGGAGGACAGCAAGGCGGCGGTTCCGGGGGATGCCGAGCCGCGGTTGGGTGAGACGGCCACGGTGTCGGCAGGGGTTGCACTGGCGGGGTGTTCTGGGGGGGGTGGCTACGGATACGGCAGTGCGTGGTGGATTAGTAGTGTGGAGCTGTAACGGGGGCAGGGGGCGCCTCAGGGGGTGTAGTCGGGTCCCCTCGCCTTGTGGGCCGCAGGCTGAACCCCGGCCCGGCCGTTACTTGCAAAACAGGTGTGTTGTTGGGGCAGAGTGTGGATGCATGGGGCCCATTCATGACAGCGTTCTTTCTGTGCTCTCCAGCTCCTTCTTCACTTTCAGGAAAGAGACAATTGCAGGCAGCGGGTAAACCAAACACCGTTTTATTAAACAAAGCTTCCATCTTTCTGTTTGCAGCAGGCTTACTTTAGTACGTTACAAGTTACAAGTCCTTTTCTACGAAAACGGTTTCTTTTTTCTCTACGGGCACTTTCCTTTGCCTGCAGGGGCCAATTGTTATCCCCCTAGCAGTGGTACTCCTATCCCGATTTTAGTCCAGCCCTTTCCCAGGGATTTGTATTGAACTAGGGGACGGCTCCAGTACTCACTACCGGCTCCGGATTAGCTCCAACTTCTCCGCTCCACTGCCACAGCACCCACTCCTGCACTCTGCCCCGGCACTTCTCCTCAGCTCTCTCCCATGTTACATCTCACAGCACACTGGACTCTGCATTCAGAACCCTTCCTTCCCCACCTAGGCTGCCCTGCCCCTTCCTTCCCTGCCACTGTTACCAGGGGAACCACTGCTCTACACTGGCACCTAGTGGGGAAACAGTTTATGACAGGTAACATTTTACCATCAACATTTACAATTTGCCACCATACTACTGTGGCATTTTCAGGGGGGGAAAAACCGCTGCTTCACTACCAGGGGTCCGACTACCCCTTACATTCCTCCCCTCTTTAACCTCAGCCTCCTGGCGAGGTTCGTACCTGCAAAACAACACATGTAGGAAAACACAATACTTAAAACACACAGACTGGCACACAAGTTTGGTGCCCGGAGTCCCTCCAGGGAAGCTCCCGGTCTTAGTCGCACATCTGCCCGGAGGCCCTCCTCAGGCGCTCCCGGTCTTAGCTGACCTTCTGCCCGGAGGCTATTTCCAAGCGCTCCCGGTCTTTGGGTGGGCAGAAAACAACAAGACAACAAGATTCCTTCTTAACAGTCACGGAAGGAGTCCACACACAGTTCTGCATTAAGCTCCTCCTGGGTTCAGTACTTTTAACGTTACTGTAACTGGAAACATTCACCGGCTTTCAACAGTACCGGTTTTCAATGGCAAACAAATCACTCTCTTCCGGACGATTACCTCCTCACTGCGGGTGGTATGCACGCAGCCATTCGGCCCGCTGGGCCCTCACATGGTCGGAGAGGGACTGTCCAGGTAAGCGGGGTAGCCTACGAAATGGCTCATAACCCGGTGGCTCCGGTACTTCCTTCTCCGGTTCAGGCCTTTCAGCCTCCTGCGGGGGTGAGGGGGTAGCTAGACGGGACCGCAGTGGGCTGCCGACAACAACTACCGGGTGCGACACCATACTCTGATGTATCACCAGTAATGCCGATGCTTCTCTTGGCTTGTCTCCAGCCGTAGGTTCGGTGGCCGCTTTTGGCGCAACCGTCGGGGTACTCTTCAGCCCACAGGCTTCAGCGAGCGCTTGCTTATGCTGAGCGCGCCACGCTCTGTTCTCCATTCTGCTTGGTCCAGGTATTGGAGTTTGCTTCTTCTTCCACTGCCGGGGTTGCAATCGCGCCGGGGAAGGTGGAGGCGGTTCTTCTTTTCCCGCTTCTGCCCATACTCCGCCCCCGGCCTCACCCACCAGGTCGGCACAGCGTTTGCGACGCCTCTTCTTTCTTGCGGCGCCGCCCACGTCTCTAGACCTCTGCAGTATCTCGGGGCAAGCACCTCCCCTCTTTGGGCGGTGCACTCCGGGCTTCTTCCTTACAGGCCAGCCCAGCGCTTTTCGTTTGGCGCCCACTTTTCGCGCCTTCACTGAATCCATGAGGACGGCCGCCATCTTGCCGCCATCTTGTGGCCTGTTCAGTACATCAGGCACCACTTGGTCTCTACTCGGGGTTTCTCTTCTGCAGGCTTGATCCTGCCGACTACGCCAAAATGTAACGGGGGCAGGGGGCGCCTCAGGGGGTGTAGTCGGGTCCCCTCGCCTTGTGGGCCGCAGGCTGAACCCCGGCCCGGCCGTTACTTGCAAAACAGGTGTGTTGTTGGGGCAGAGTGTGGATGCATGGGGCCCATTCATGACAGCGTTCTTTCTGTGCTCTCCAGCTCCTTCTTCACTTTCAGGAAAGAGACAATTGCAGGCAGCGGGTAAACCAAAACCGTTTTATTAAACAAAGCTTCCATCTTTTTGTTTGCAGCAGGCTTACTTTAGTACGTTACAAGTTACAAGTCCTTTTCTACGCAAACGGTTTCCTTTTTCTCTACGGGCACTTTCCTTTGCCTGCAGGGGCCAATTGTTATCCCCCTAGCAGTGGTACTCCTATCCCGATTTTAGTCCAGCCCTTTCCCAGGGATTTGTATTGAACTAGGGGACGGCTCCAGTACTTACTACCGGCTCCGGATTAGCTCCAACTTCTCCGCTCCACTGCCACAGCACCCACTCCTGCACTCTGCCCCGGCACTTCTCCTCAGCTCTCTCCCATGTTACATCTCACAGCACACTGGACTCTGCATTCAGAACCCTTCCTTCCCCACCTAGGCTGCCCTGCCCCTTCCTTCCCTGCCACTGTTACCAGGGGAACCACTGCTCTACACTGGCACCTAGTGGGGAAACAGTTTATGACAGGTAACATTTTACCATCAACATTTACAATTTGCCACCATACTACTGTGGCATTTTCAGGGGGGAAAACCGCTCCTTCACTACCAGGGGTCCGACTACCCCTTACAGAGCCAATTGTTGGGGCTGTTGCAGGGGTTGGCGGCGGCGGCTCCCGGGGCAGCGAGGGGGGGGGCGCAGGTGCCAGCGGCGGCGTGGGTGGGTATGTCGGCTAGGGTGCTTAAACGGCGGACGGGGCGGGCGCAGCGGGGGACGGGGGCAAGGCGCGGGGTGCGGCAGGGGGTGAAAAGGAGAAGGAAAAGGAGAAGGAGGACGAAGTGGTGCGCCTAGACAATAGGGCAAAAAGCGAGGTTTATATATGTGTTGAGGGCCCGTTGGGGGGCACATTTAAAGAAGGAGGTGCAGGTCAAAATTTGGAAAGGGGAATATGTGGAGATATTTTCTCTGCTTCCCCTGGAAAAATGTAATCTGGATAGGGTTAAGCCGAGTGACTCCAAAAAGGAGAAGGACGAGGAGGAAAAACGCTTTTATAGGCTTATTCCTCTGACTTTTGCGAACTGGCTGCAGGCGTTTGCGATATTGGCAAGTGTTGTCTGAGAAAAGGAGCCGGAGCATTGTTCAGCTTTGTTCGGCTATATGGATGCGATATGGCTTATCGGGTTTACGGCGGGCTGGCGTGGCTGCGTTACGACGAGCAATTTAGGCAGAGGAAGGCATTGCGGCCGGGTATGCGGTGGGACCATAAGGATATCTCCTTATGGATGCGGCTGATGTCGGCGCCGACTCAGCCCTTTCGGGGGGGTGATGGGGGACCGGGCGCTCAGTCCCCAGCAAGTCAGAAGAAAGGTTTCTGTTGGCAATATAATGAAGGGCAGTGCAGGTTTGGAGCGGCCTGCCGCTTTAAGCATGAATGCTCAGGTTGTGGGGGAGGACATAGTATGTCCAAATGCTTTAAAAAAGGGAAAGGAAAGGCTGGTGACGGGGCTGGTAAGAGGGCCGCCGCCGGTGAAGATAGAAGTGATGGTTCCATTTTTAAATAGGTATCCAGACAGTGAGTCGGCGGTGTTGTTGCGGTTTGGTTTTTCTGACGGTTTTCGTATCCCGTCGGTTGTTAGTTCATTGGTTCCGCCGTATTGAAATTTGCGTTCTGCTAGGGAACATCCGGAGGTGGTGTATGAGAAGCTAAAAAAGGAGGTGGAGTTGGGTAGGATGGCCGGTCCTTATGACGCCCCGCCGTGTTTGGATTTGGTGGTTTAGCCGCTGGGGGTTGTGCCGAAGAAAGAGCGGAACAAATTTCCGCTCATTCATCATTTGTGTTACCCGGAAGGGTTGTCGGTGAATGATGGCATTGACCAGAACTGTCGGCGGTGTATTATGTGTCGTTCGACAAGGCGTTGGACGTGGTTAGGGCAGCGGGTCGGGGTGCATTGATGGCAAAGGCAGATGCGGAGGCGGTGTTTTGGTTGTTACCGGTTCATCCATATAGTTAGCATTTGTTAGGTTGCTGGTGGGATGGCAGTTGTTATGTTGATCGTTGTTTGCCAATGGCTTGTTCAATTTGGTGTT